>NW_026652288.1:75555269-75755166 GCF_009828535.3 Hylobates moloch | reverse complement strand
CTATCCCGCCAAACTAAGCTTCATAAGTGAAGGAGAAATAAAATACTTTACAGACAAGCAAACGCTGAGTGATTTTGTCACCACCAGGCCTGCCCTAAAAGAGCTCCTGAAGGAAGCACTAAACATGGAAAGGAACAACCGGTAACAGCCACTGCAAAAACATGACAAATTGTAAAGACCATCGAGGCTAGGAAGAAACTATAGCAACTAACGAGCAAAATAACCAACTAACATCATAATGACAGGATCAGATCCACACATAACAATATTAACGTTAAATGTAAATGGGCTAAATGCTCCAATCAAAAGACACAGACTGGCAAACTGGATAAGGAGTCAGGACCCATCAGTGTGCTGTATTCAGGAAACCCATCTCACGTGCAGAGACACACATAGACTCAAAATAAAGGGATGGAGGAAGATCTATCAAGCAACTGGAAAACAAAAAAAGGCAGGGGTTGCAATCCTAGTCTCTGATAAAATAGACTTTAAACCAACAAAGATCAAAAGAGACAAAGAAGGCCATTACATAATGGTAAAGGGATCAATTCAACAAGAAGAGCTAACTATCCTAAATATATATGCACCCAACACAGGAGCACCCAGATTCATAAAGCAAGTCCTCAGTGACCTACAAAGGGACTTAAACTCCCACACAATAATAATGGGAGATTTTAACACCCCACTGTCAGCATTAGACAGATCAACGAGACAGAAAGTTAACAAGGATATCCAGGAATTGAACTCAGCTCTACATAAAGTGGACCTAATAGACATCTACAGAACTCTCCACCCCAAGTCAACAGAATATACATTTTTTTCAGCACCACACCACACCTATTCCAAAATTGACCACATAGTTGGAAGTAAAGCTCTCCTCAGCAAATGTAAAAGAACAGAAATTATAACAAACTGTCTCTCAGACCACAGTGCAATCAAACTAGAACTCAGGATTAAGAAACTCACTCAAAACCGCTCAACTACATGGAAACTGAACAACCTGCTCCTGAATGACTATTGGGTACATAATGAAATGAAGGCAGAAATAAAGATGTTCTTTGAAACCAATGAGAACAAAGACACAACATACCAGAATCTCTGGGACACATTCAAAGCAGTGTGTAGAGGGAACTTTATAGCACTAAATGCCCACAAGAGAAAGCAGGAAAGATCCAAAATTGACACCCTAACATCACAATTAAAAGAACTAGAAAAGCAAGAGCAAACACATTCAAAAGCTAGCAGAAGGCTAGAAATAACTAAAATCAGAGCAGAACTGAAGGAAATAGAGACACAAAAAACCCTTCAAAAAATTAATGAATCCAGGAGCTGGTTTTTTGAAAAGATCAACAAAATTGATGGACCGCTAGCAAGACTAATAAAGAAGAAAAGAGAGAAGAATCAAATAGATGCAATAAAAAACGAAAAAGGGGATATCACTACCGATCCCACAGAAATACAATCTACAATCAGAGAATACTACAAACACCTCTATGCAAATAAACTAGAAAATCTAGAAGAAATGGATAAATTCCTCGACAAATACACCCTCCCAAGACTAAACCAGGAAGAAGTTGAATCTCTGAATAGACCAATAACAGGTTCTGAAATTGTGGGAATAATCAATAGCTTACCAACCAAAAAGAGTCCAGGACCTGATGGATTCACAGCTGAATTCTACCAGAGGTACAAGGAGGAACTGGTACCATTCCTTCTGAAACTATTCCAATCGATAGAAAAAGAGGGAATCCTCCCTAACACATTTTATGAAGCCAGCATCATCCTGATACCAAAACCTGGCAGAGACATAACCAAAAAAGAGAATTTCAGACCAATATCCTTGATGAACATTGATGCAAAAATCCTCAATAAAATACTGGCAAATCGAATCCAGCAGCACATCAAAAAGCTTATCCACCATGATCAAGTGGGCTTCATCCCTGGGATGCAAGGCTGATTCAACATACGCAAATCAATAAATGTAATCCAGCATATAAACAGAACCAAAGACAAAAACCACATGATTATCTCAATAGATGCAGAAAAGGCCTTTGACAAAATTCAACAACCCTTCATGCTAAAAACTCAATAAATTAGGTATTGATGGGACGTATCTCAAAATAATAAGAGCTATCTATGACAAACCCACAGCCAATATCATACTGAATGGGCAAAAACTGGAAGCATTCCCTCTGAAAACTGGCACAAGACAGGGATGCCCTCTCTCACTGCTCCTTTTCAACATAGTGGTGGAAGTTCTGGCCAGAGCAATCAGGCAGGAGAAGGAAATAAAGGGTATTCAATTAGGAAAAGAGGAAGTCAAATTGTCCCTGTTTGCAGATGACATGATTGTATATCTAGAAAACCCCATTGTCTCAGCCCAAAATCTCCTTAAGCTGATTAGCAACTTCAGCAAAGTCTCAGGATACAAAATTAATGTACAAAAATCACAAGCATTCTTGTACACCAATAACAGACAAACAGAGAGCCAAATCATGAGTGAACTCCCATTCACAATTGCTTCAAAGAGAATAAAATACCTAGGAATCCAACTTACAAGGGATGTGAAGGACCTCTTCAAGGAGAACTACAAACCACTACTCAATGAAATAAAAGAGGATACGAACAAATGGAAGAACATTCCATGCTCATGGGTTGGAAGAATCAATATCGTGAAAATGGCCATACTGCCCAAGGTAATTTATAGATTCAATGCCATCCCCATCAAGCTACCAATGACTTTCTTCAGAGAATTGGAAAAAACTACTTTAAAGTTCATATGGAACCAAAAAAGAGCCCGCATCGCCAAGTCAATCCTAACCCAAAAGAACAAAGCTGGAGGCATCACGCTACCTGACTTTAAACTATACTACAAGGCTACAGTAACCAAAACAGCATGGTACTGGTACCACAACAGAGACATAGATCAATGGAACAGAACAGAGCCCTCAGAAATGATGCCGCATAGCTACAACTATCTGATCTTTGACAAACCTGACAAAAACAAGAAATGGGGAAAGGATTCCCTATTTAATAAATGGTGCTGGGAAAACTGGCTAGCCATATGTAGAAAGCTGCAACTGGATCCCTTCCTTACACCTTATACAAAAATTAATTCAAGATGGATTAAAGACTTATATGTTAGACCTAAAACCATTAAAATCCTACAAGAAAACCTAGGCAATACCATTCAGGACATAGGCGTGGGCAAGGACTTCATGTCTAAAACACAAAAAGCAATGGCAACAAAAGCCAAAATCGACAAATGGGATCTCATTAAACTAAAGAGCTTCTGCACAGCAAAAGAAACTATCATCAGAGTGAACAGGCAACCTACAGAATGGGAGAAAATTTTTGCAACCTACTCATCTGACAAAGGGCTAATATCCAGAATCTACAATGAACTCAAACAAATTTACAAGAAAAAAACAAACAACCCCATCCAAAATTGGGCAGAGGACATGAACAGACACTTCTCAAAAGAAGACATTTATGCAGCCAGAAAACACATGAAGAAATGCTCATCATCACTGGCCATCAGAGAAATGCAAATCAAAACCACAGTGAGATACCATCTCACACCAGTTAGAATGGCCATCATTAAAAAATCAGGAAACAACAGGTGCTGGAGAGGATGTGGAGAAATAGGAACACTTTTACACTGTTGGTGGGACTGTAAACTAGTTCAACCATTGTGGAAGTCAGTGTGGCGATTCCTCAGGGATCTCGAACTAGAAATACCATTTGACCCAGCCATCCCATTACTGGGTATATACCCACAGGAGTATAAATCATGCTGCTATAAAGACACATGCACACGTATGTTTATTGCGGCACTATTCGCAATAGCAAAGAGTTGGAACCAACCCAAATGTCCAACAACGATAGACTGGATTAAGAAAATGTGGCACATATACACCATGGAATACTATGCAACCATAAAAAATGATGAGTTCGTGTCCTTTGTAGGGACATGGATGAAACTGGAAAACATCATTCTCAGTAAACTATCGCAAGGACAAAAAACCAAACACCGCATGTTCTCACTCATAGGTGGGAATTGAACAATGAGAACTCATGGACACAGGAAGGGGAACATCACACTCCAGGGACTGTTGTGGGGTGGGGGGAGGGGGGAGGGACAGCATTAGGAGATACATCTAATACTAAATGACGAGTTAATGGGTGCAGGAAATCAACATGGCATATGGATACATATGTAACAAACCTGCACATTGTGCACATGTACTCTAAAACCCTGAAGTATAATTAAAAAAAAAAAAAAAAGAGAAAAAAAAGAAAAACACACACACAACCCCATTAAAAAGTGAGCAAAAGACAGGAACAATACTTCTCAAAAGAAGACATTTATGCAGCCAACAAACATATGAAAAAAAGCTCAACATCACTGATCATAAGAGAAATGCAAATCAAAACCACAATGAGATACCACCACACAGCAATCAGAAATATTAATGACACCAGAAAAATCATAAAAATAATTATTCCCTAATTTTTTTATGAGACCAGCTGGTGGTGGGAGAATAAATTAGTTCAACCATTGTGAAAGACAGTGTGGTGATTCTTCAAAGATCTAAAGACAGAAATACCATTTGACTCAGCAATCCCATTACTGGGTATATACCCAAGGGAATTTAAATCATTCTATTATAAAGGTACATGCACGTGTATGTTTATTGCAGCCCCATTCACAATAGCAAAGACATGGAATCAACCCAAGTGCCCATAAATGGTAGATTGGATAAAGAAAATGTGGTACATATACACCATGGAATACTATACAGCCATAAAAACGAATAAGATCATGTCCTTTGCAGGGACACGAATGAAGCTGAAAGCCATTATCCTCAGCATAAGGTTGAGGAGGAACAAGGAACCAAACACTGCATGTTCTCACGCTGAAGTGGGAGCTGAACAGTGAGAACACATGGACACAGTAAAGGGAACAACACACACTGGGGCCTGTCAGCAGGTTGTGAAAACATCAGGAAAAATAGCCAAAGCCTGTGAGCTTAATACTTCGGTAATGGGTTGATAGGTGCAGCAAAGTACCATGGTATATGTTTTCCTGTGTAACAAACCTGCATATCCAGCACATGTACCCTGGAACTTAAAATATTTTTTAAATAAAATAATATCAATTTATAATTTTGAAGAATAAAAGACAATAAATGTAAGACTAGTATCTACTATGAACAGAGAAATAAATCCTCAATAAAATGTTGGAAATTTGAATCTATCAATGAATACACTAAACAAATACAAAAACCTCAAAACTCTACATCAAAGTGGGATTTATCTCAGGGATGCAAGGCTGATTCAATATTCAAATGTCAATAACCCATAACATGATTATATAAAGTGCATTTTATAATTCCCTATCTATTTATAATAAAATTCTCTCAACGAATTTGCAATAGAAGGAAACTTTCTCAACCTGAGATTCTACAGCTGACATCACCCTAATGTTGAAAGATTAAATGTTTTCTATGTTAGATAAATAACAAGGAAGAACAGGTACTCTGATCATTCTTATTTAACATTGTTATGGAAGTTCTGACCAGTACGGTAGATACAGGAATAAAAAGCTATATGGATGGGAAAAAGAGGAATATAACTGCCTTATTTATAGATGATATATTATTATCCACCTAGAAAATCCCAAAGAATCTGTGTTGGTTAGTTTTATGTGTAAGCTTAGCTAGGCTAAATAGATTTGTACCTAACTTAAAAACTAATATAGATCTTATAGTAAAGGTGTTTTGTAGATGCGGTTAATATCTACAATCAGTTTACTTAAATTTAGGGAGATCTTTCTTGATAATGTGTATGGGCCTCATTCAGTCATCTTAAAAGTGTTAAAAGTAAACTGAGGTTTCGCTGAGGAAAAAGAAGTTTTTCCTCAAGACTGCGTCATCAACTCCTGCCCCCAAATTTCCAGTCTGCTGGCCTGTCCTGCAAATTTTGGAATTGCCACCTTCCATCATCACATGAGCCACTCTCATGGATCTCTTTCTGTATATTTTCTAGTTATTTTGTTTCTGTGGAAAACTCTGAATGATACAGAATCTAAAGCCAAACAAAAACAAACAAGCAACAAACTCCTGGAACAAATCAGTGAATTTATCAAGGATACAGCATACAGGGTTAACAGACAAAAATTCAATACAAATTACAATAACTTTAAGAAATGAAATACTAAGGCACAGCTCTAAGAAAACATGTAAAACATATATTTGTATAAACTATGAAATAATAATGAAATGAAAGAAACCTAAATGCTTGGAGAGACATACTGTGTGCACGGACTGGATTTTTCATGTACTCAACTTAGTATTTATGACAAATCTCCCCAAAAGGACATAGAGATTTAGTGAAATTACAATTAACATCCCAGCAGGATTTCTGTTATTATAAACAAACTAATTCTAAAATTTTTATGAATAAGCAAAGGAACATTTCTAGTGAGAATGCTAAATGTTAAAGCCATTTTGGAAAATAGTTTGACAATTTCTTCTAAATTGAAACATACATTTACCATAAAACCCAGGAGTTCCACTCCCATATATTTATCTTAGATACATGAGAACTTAACATTAGCCCAAAAAACTTGAGCACAAATATTAATAGAAATTCTGTTTATAATTGCCAAAACCTGATTCAACAGGTGAATGGATAAACTGTGGTACATTATTTACAATGGAATATTACTTAGCAATACAAAGGAATAGAGTATTGGTATATGCAACAATTTGAATAAATCTCAAAGTTATTATATGCTGGGTAAAAGATGCTAGTTTTATTTTTTTTAATTTTTTGAGACAGGGTTTCAGTGACACCCAGGCTGGAGTGTAGCAGTGCTATCATGACTGTCTGACTGCAGCCTCTACCTCCGGGACTCAGGTGATCCTCCCACCTTGTCCTCCCAAGGTGTTAGGATTACAGATGTAAGCCACCATGCCCTTCCAAAAATGGCAGTGTTAAAGGCTACCTAGTGAATGATTTAATTTAAATGGCATTCTTGAAAATACAACACTATAAAGATTAAAAACAGATCGTCATTGGTCAAGGTTTAGGGCTAGGGGGAGATTTAATGACAAAGGAGCAGCACAAAAAAGTTTTTTGAGGTTGATGGAATTGTTCTTATCTTGATTGCAGTTGTGCTTACAGAAATCTATACCTGTGCTAAATAAACTCAGAAAAGCATACACAAATAAAAGGCAATTTTCGTGTGTGTTAATTTTAAAAATATGAAATGTTGTAATAATGCTATCCCCTGGCACATGCAATCACCTTCTTACTCATTTCTCTACATAGCTCTTCCTGTGTTCTAATACAGTATATAATATACTTATTTAATAGGTTAATTGTTGGTTTTCTATTACTTTCCCATTAGAATCTAGGCTCCAAGTATAAGGACAGACCTATTTTTGTCCTTATACTTTTTTCTTCCTACTGATTTAGACCTAGTAGCTGAAAAGGGCATTGCAAATAGCAGGATCTCAATAAAGAGCTGAATGAGTAAATGAAGTCATTTTAGAACACATTTAAAGAATGTTAAAATATTTGTGTTTTAATTTAAAAAACGTATGCTTCAAAATTCATTGAAAACTGGACTTTGTGTTCAAATATTTTCATCAAATATAATTGCAATAAAACAGATAATTTATTGGAGGAAAAGTTATTATTGTACCTTGATCCTCTTATCACAGTGAACTTTGCGTTGTAAGCCAATTTGTATTCTATCTTTCCTTCTTTTCTTAGTAGGAAGTTAGTTATAAAAATTACAAATGTCTTTTCAAAATGTTATATTGTACTAAAATGCATGAACTTAAAATATTTAGTTGTAATATAGTGTACCAACAGTCATAGCAGGACAATTATGCTTTTTTCTCTTAGGCATATATAATTTTCTGAATTATAATGGTCAATATTTGTTTTTCATATACAATCAAATAAACAAGGTTGAAGACACATTACCTTATTAAAATATTTCATTCTTATAAACAATATGCTGCTAATTATAATTAAATAAGTGTAGGTAGGTTAGACTTTAGGTTTTAGGCTTAATGCAATAATTTTCTTTAGAGTTTCCATTCCTTTATTATTGAACAACAGAAAAGGAAGTAACTTCCTTCTTCCTATCTAAAGCATGGTCCACGTTCATTACTTACTCTACAATCAGTGAAAAGTTTTGCCAAATCTGTTGGTTACTATGAGAAAGGCATTATTTACTAACTAGCATCATACTTCACTTTTTAACAGCTTGGTGTGATACAGAAATTTCTCTCATCACAATAAGATAACTTAGAAATATTTTACTAACTAGTATGAAAACTTTGAAAACTTCACTAATAAGCTTATTTTCTTAACATTAAGCTCTCCAGCATCAGTTTGCAAACCTACCTCTGATTCTACCAGGCAATTTTGGTTATTCAGCTATAATTTATTCTTTCTAACTTTCTGGAAAGCATTTCTTAATATTTTTAAACAGATTCAGTTCTATTTAATCCTTGCCACCTAGCATCATGCTTTGTACATAGCAGCTGTTTGCCAAATGAAAGAAGAAATGCAATATATACATTTATAATTCAATAGCTTCCTTTTGCTCTCTTCCTAAAACCATGTTTTGTGATCATACTAGGTTACAGGGTAAGAATACTATACTACTACTAATAATAAAATGTTATGAAAAATAACTTCATTTATTAACAGATTGCAATTTGTGAAGAATTGTCAGAATTTTGTTTAACTTATTATCTCTTACATGTTCATAAAAATTTTATGGTATTTTTTAAATGTCTGTTTATAACTATGGAATAAATTAGAATTATCTGTAACAGGTTGATGCACCCAGGTGTATCCTAGGTACTTCTGATGCCCTAGCACAGTGGTTCTTCAAGTGTGGTTGAGGGATTTCTAGGGTCTAAAGAACCAATCAGGACCTCCTCATTTCAAAACTGTTTTCATAATAATACAAAGATATTATTTGCTTTTTTTGTTCTCAATTTTTCATAAGTGTATACAATGTGTAATGTAATAAATTAATAACAGGAATAAATATGAGAAGCCAGCTATTGTTTAGTAAGCCAAATATTAAAGAGATTTGCCAAAATGCAAAGCAATAAAATTTTCCTCATTTTTTAATTTTTTTGAAAGCATTTTTCCAGGAAATATTTATTTTAATGTGTGATGGGCTATTATCAATGCTTTTAAATGACATAATATTTTAAATTCTCATTTTAATGTCAAATATGGTAAATATTGATTTATAATATCCACATAAATAAAACCTCTTTAGGTACTTCACTACCTTTTAAGAGCATAGTGAAGTCCTGAAAGTAAGATATTTGAGGACTGCTGATCCAGCTAATACAGGAAGCAAGCATAGGAGATCATTTCAAATATAAATTACCCCTTGAAAATATTTTATTGCTATTTAATTTTTGCAAAGAGAAGGTAGGAGCAAAATATTTTCTCAAGTAGTTGAATGCATTGACATTGGAAGATCCATATCAAATGCAAATTATTTTATTTCAATACAGTGTTAAGTTAAACTTTCTGACAATAATAAACTGATTTTTATCTGCAATTCAAAGTTATCAGATGAAAAGAATGCTATAACAGGCGAACATGTGCCTTGTTCATACCATATCTGTATCATTTTACTTAAACCTATGGAAAATTAAAGGAAGTCTTAGATAACACATATGGTAACTTAAAGGAAGGTTTAGAATATGTATCTGTTATTTCTCATTCAGCATTATACTTTGATCTATGTTGTTTTGTATTCTGAGTTTAGTAATATTACAGGCTTTGAAGAAATATTAACATTCCCCAAATTTCTACCTATGTAATAGAGCGTGGCTGTGGAAACACCAGAAAATCTCAGTGTTACACTTTGGTATCATTTTACCAGCTTAAAAATTTGTTTAAATGGGATTATATTGATTTTTCTGGTTAATTCAGAAAGAATCAATATCTTTATAACATTGAATCTTTTGATGTAGAAACAAAGTATAATTTTTGCATTAGAATATCATATTCACTTATTCATATTTGCTAGAATTGTGATTTTTGAGAATCTGATATCAAGGGACTCAATGATATCTATGTTACTTGGTTCCCCAGGTTAACCCTGACAACTCTACTATGAAATTAAAATTTGATTGTGCTTCCTTAATATTGCCATGGTAGCCACTTATTTTTCTCCTCTGTTTGTTTTCTAATTTTTTAAATTCCAACTTTTGTTTTAGTTGCAGGGGGTACATGTGCACGTTTGTTACATGGGAATATTGCATAATTTTGAGGTTTAGGGAACAGATCCCATCACACAGGTAGTGGGCATAGTACCTAATAGGTAGTTTTTTAGACCCACATCTCTCTCCCTCCTTCCCCCTTCTAGGAGACTGCAGTGTCTATTGTTCCCATGTTTATGTCTATGTGTGTTCAACGTTTAGCTCCACTTTTAAGTGAGAACATGTGATATTGGGTTTTCTGTTCCTGTGTTAATCACTCCCAGTTACGGGGACTTCTTGAAGGCCAGGACCTAAGTCCTAGTAGGACCTTTTGTGTTTCTCCGAATCTGCCTCCAGCTTGGCAAGATTTACAAACAGGATTACCAACTATTCACTAGTTTTCCAACTCTTGAGAGTGTCTTTAATCATGGGATAAAATATATGAGAGCCCAGGACTTCCCAGAACTTTGGAAGCCTAGAAACAGATGGCGTTTGATCATATGACAGACGACTATCTAATGGCCTACAGTAGCCAGGAAAACAAATATTCCTTATCTTCACCTATTTGTTTTAGTTTTATGTTGTTTATATGTTTTGTTGAGCAGTTTTAGTTTCCTTCGGCTTAGCGTTGTTTAACATAATAAAAACATAAGTATGCTATAAAATTTACACAATGTACAATGTTGCCTAACATTACATTTTGTTATATTTTTTAATTTGAATAAAATATTGCATCACATATGCATTGTAAATATTTTTTATTTTTATCTAGTTTTTTATGTTATTTAACTTGTGCCTTTACACTTTTGTAAGATGTATATACTGGAATAAAAATTAGACTAGAGTATTCCAAACTCACCACACACACACACACACACACACACAAAAAAAAAAAAAAAAAAAAAAAAAAAAAAAAAAAAAAAAAAAAAAAACACACACACACACACACACCACAAAAAAAAAAAAAAAAAAAAAACCATATACTCCTGGATGAGGAGGGAATATAGTTCTGAGAGATTTCTGAGAAACCCATTCTTACTAGCAGTTTCAAGTTCTCTGGAATCTGGATTTAGCACAGGTAAATTTGACAGACAAAGCGAATTGGGTCAATCTTTGAGCAAAAGTGGTTTGACAGCTGAAGAGGTGTTCCAAAGAGCAGATTGGTATTTGGATGCAGACCTAGAAAAGAAAATGGGACCAGGTGGTGAGTGGAAATAGCTGTTTTGTGATATGGAGAATAAATGGTTAAATCGTATTTTTAGGACATTTTGTGTGTGTTGAGGAAAATAATTCTCTCATTAATCTCTCAATCTTCAAAAGTTCTGAAGTTGGAATTCTCAGTGTGTGTATGTGTAATTTTGTGTGTATATATATATATGATTGTGTGTATGATTATGTGAGTATGTATGTGTGTGTGTATTAAATACAACTCTATGCTGCTGCCAGCACCAAGGTAGCTTAGCTTATTCATGTTATATAGTATATATTAAAGATATATATTTAATAAAATTTGCCACCAAAAAATACTATCATATTCATGTTTTCTTATATGTCTTTGAGAATAGTACTAAAGTTTTCTTAAGTCAGGTCCTACAAGCTACTTCACTTTATTTTGAATTTGGTTTTATAATGAAGAATCTTTTCTAAATATTTATAGGAATTTATATTCCCATTATATTTTCTAAAATTACTATTAATATTTTATTAGCATTGTAGTCAACTATCACTATTATTTTTTTGTTTCTATATGTTTTCCTTGTATTTTTCATGTATATATTCATTTTATCTACAGTTAACATCTCAGTAGACTCTTTTCTCACGCTAATAACTTTTCTTTCTTCTATCTAAGTGCTTACATTAGTAGGCCTAATTAACAGTGTTTAACTGTGGTGATAATGTCCTGGATAATTTTTATTTTGGTTTTTTGTAACAACATGTTGAAAGTCTCAAATTTCCCATGGATTTGCAATTTAGAGGGCTGGCTTTTATTACTGTTTCTTCTTTTTATTTTACTTTTAGCAGACTTATGTAGATATAACTTACATGTAACAGATAATATATTTATTATACAATTTAATAAGTTTTGATGCATACATATACCCATGAATATATCACCACAGCCAAAAAAAGAATACTCTTATCACCCCAAAACTTCCTTATATACTTCTATAATCTTTCACACTTTCTCCTACTCTTCTCCTCAGCACCCTTTGCTCTAGCAAAAAATGATCTACTTTCTGTCACTAAAGATTAGTTTTCATTTTCTAGTATTTTATATAAATTGAACCATACTGTATATATTCATTTTTATTTAATCCATGCTGTGAATGTATTGGGAAGGAAAAATTCTGTTCTCTCTATTCATTTTTAAGTTCTTCACTGGGGGACCTGTAAATTAGATTAAGAAAGGGCAGATTGACAGGAGAAAAACAAAAAAAATATTAACATGCATTATGGTAGCATTAAAAGATAAGTAATTGAAAGGATTGGCTGGAACTTGGCCTTACATACCAACTTAACAAAAGAATGGTAAGTTTTTAGGGAAAAGGAAGTTTATGATTTCAAGGGCAATAAACTGTGGGATGGTAAATAGTAATATATGGGGAGATGGAATGGAAATTAATTAGATTATCTGTTAAGGTCCATAGGGCACTGACTTTCTGCTGTATGGCCATAGAACTTCCCTGAGATAGGATATTTACGGCAGTCCTCATTTTTCAGAAGTTTCTAATTTTAGTCAGATAAGAGAAGCTCTGAGAAAACTGTTTTCTGTATCTGCTGATTCTCATTTGCCTCCAGCTTAAAATAATTGTTATGCCAACATGGCATATTTTAGCATGGTGTATTTTGATCCTTACAAGTCAATTCAGAGTTCATTCAGTTTTTTCTTCTTCTTTTTTCATTAAGATGTATTCCATTGTATGGATATAACACAATGTGTTATCAATTCACTTGTTGATGAATATTTAGGTTGTTTCTAGTATTTAGCCACTACAAACAAAACTGGTACAAACATTTACTTACAAGTATTTATAGAGATCTGTGCTTTCATTTCCTTTGGGTAAATATCTAGGAGTAGAATGGCTTGGTAACATGGTACTTGTATGTTTAAATTTTTAAAAAATTCTAAACTATTTCCCCAAGTGATTGTACAGAGTTCAATTCTTCCACGTCCTTACTATCACCAGTTATGGTGAGCTTTTTTTCATTTTACACATTCTAAAAGGTTTGTGTTAGTATCTCATGGTAGCTTTAATTTGCAGCTTTTTAATGACCACTGATGTCAAGCATCTTTTCGTGTGCTTATTTGCTGTAGTAAATCTTGGAAAATAATTTCAGTATCAAGGGAAATGGAGAGGAGTCAGCTTACAAGATCAGAGAGACCAGTTATGAGCCTGTAAGAATGCAGGTAGGAAGTGATGCATATCTGGGTGAAACAAAAAGGATAAAAGGGATTTAGTGCAAAAAGCAGAATAGATACAGAAGATATTATCAAATTTTATTACACTTTCTGTCTGAAGTACACAATTCTTATTTGGATCATTTTATATAAAATGTATTTATGAATCACAATTTCATGTTATTTATAAATTTCATTATAGTAACTTTCAGGCTGGCGTGAGCTTAGAAACTCACTCACTTTAAGTATAGCTCTTCTAATGGTTATGGAATCCCTAATTTTATTGTCACATATTATACCTTTCATATTGCCCATAAAATTATTGCCAGATACATTTTTAATTGCTTATATGTGGATACTTGAATTCTTTCTGATTCTCTCACTCAACTCACTTAAAAACATTGTTTAAAAGGAATTGATGTTATTCATAAATGGCTTGATGAACCCAACAAAGATACTTTTCTGACATCAAATTATCACAAATTATTTTAATATTCTCAAAATAATATATTCCAGATTTTTTCCTCATT
Organism: Hylobates moloch; assembly: GCF_009828535.3. NCBI lineage: Eukaryota > Metazoa > Chordata > Mammalia > Primates > Hylobatidae > Hylobates > Hylobates moloch. Next base: position 75,740,977 of record NW_026652288.1, on the reverse strand, counting down.
AAATCAGTTTGAACAAAGAATCACTGAAATGCTCCTAAACAGTCACAAAATTTCAAGCTGGATCAATATGCAAAGTCAATAGTATTTGATTCACAGACTCAGTTTTAGTTCTTTCTTTGAAAGAAGAAATATTTACTCATTTTGATAGCTCCATCTCTTTATCTTTCTACAATGAGAAATTAGCAATTTTTTTTCTATAATTTTGAAGTAATCTGAGGGACAGCTAATCTAGAACATGAGATTTAATCCCATACTATAGAAGCCAGACACTCTTGTATATCTTCAGCTATCTTGAGATTTATTCTTCCACTGTACTATTTTAGTGAGAAAGTTATTTTATTTACCAGAGAAGATAATCCCCTACAAAAGGAATAAAGTAATGTCTGTCATATAATATTACATATAATATTATTTTACCATTAGTCAAAAAGAACAATACTTTATTCATTTTTCAGTCCCAATGTAGTTTATGGGTCTCAGTAATTTTCACAAACTTCTAATTTAGAGTATTATGAGTCCACATAGTTATCTTAAAAACTCATGTGACTCATCTATGTGTTTTTGTTTTTACCCTTTATTTCTATCATTTGAATATGCACTTTGTAAACTTTAAGTTCAGTGAGACTTGTCCTTGCAATCACTCTTTTTATCTTCTCATTTTCTTCTTCATTAATAGCTTTTGATTTCTATGTAAAAATTATGTTTATGAGAAATTCCCAATAATATTGAATCATATTCTCTGAAATATCCTCCATGGAATCAACAAGTTAATGACATAAAAGACTGTATAGTCATTCATTAATCTTACTCCTCTTATAAGATGATAATTACAGCTGATCAAAATCAGATGCTTGCTTTTCAAGCAGAGTGTTTTCAGAAGAAAGTTGTAGTAGGTAATTGAATACAATTTCAGTCAATTAATTATCTGCAATTGGAGAGCAATAGAGAGCTTCATACTTTAAATATGAAGAGTATTATCCCTTAAGGATTTGGGGGAGAGATAGATAATTATTTGAATATTTCATTGGTTTAAATAATTTGATGGGAGCATCATTTAATTAGATAAGAAGACACATCTAAATATATTGTCTATTTTTCTTCATTTTCTTTTCTTTCCTTTCTTTCTCTTTACTTTTGTTTGTTTTGCTTTTTCTCTTTTGTTCTACCTTTTTATTTTTTCTCATTTAGCAAGACTGAAACAGAAAATTGTTTTAATTTTCAGGAATGAAATAAAACTACTGAATAATAGTTCAAAATCAAGTGAGGTATAACAAATAGTAGACCATTATTCCTTCTATTATGTACATGGAGTCGCAGACTTCTCAAAATATCATTATCATACCAATAAAGCAGAATGAAAAAGTTGTTTTCGTAGGCTGACAAAATTAATATAAAAAGACATTTTCAAAAATTTTTTGATTTTAGATTTTGTTTTCCTTTATATCTAAAGAAAAAGTTCAATTGAATTTTCACATTAAACACTTTCAAATTTGCACGTTTATGAATGTGATAGTCCTGTTGAATAAGAATTTCATCAATTTAAAAGTTTTTATATAATGATCTCTGTTATTGAGGAGTAGCACAGATACTAAGCTACACACACACATGTCCCATGCTCACATATAGATCCTAACTGATTAAAAATTAGGTAAATAAACAACTAGATTGTAATTGCAGATACAACCAAATAAACTGATCATTATTTCACAGTGTCATAATTGTTAGCATGCTGTTATCTTACATTTTAATTATTATATTTCTTCAACTTCAACTTAATTATGGAATGTTAGGAAATACAATTCTTATCAATAGACTCAGTTTTAAAGTTGCATGATTTTAGCATTCTTCCTTTAATTGCTTATGAAGTACAGGCACTTTAGAACCACAAAGATAATTAGGTCACATTAGTCTATAGTTCTTCTCAAATAAAACTGTGATGCAGCTCCAGAGACAAACTTTTAAATTTCTGTCTATATTCCAAGGTTAAGGAAAATAAGCTTTATATCAATTTTTTTTTTTTAAATAAACACCTTGACTAACAAGTAGAAGTGGAAAAAATGAAGTGAGGGAGGGGATTGAGAAGTAGACTGAAGGGACATGGCAATAATGTGAAATGAGCTGTTTATGGAACTGCTAATCCCCCTGAACTGCTGATCGATACAGGTGTATAGAATTTCTTATTTGTAAGCTTCCTCCTCAATGGAGGTATATTTGTGTTCACTGATGCTGCTCTGAGTTTCTGATGAACTGGGAGGTTAAAAGCTAAACCTTTTCATGCCCCTTCATCTGGATTGTGGCTTAATTGCTCTAAGTGAGCTATTAGACACCATGGTTGCCCAGGTGACTGGAGGCCGTCACTGGAAATTGCCAAGGACAGAATGTTCTGTTTAACTACATGTTGTGTAAAGGACTGTTTCTCTATGTGGATATCACTAATTTAAAATAAATACGTATTGTTACATGATAAACAAATTGTATGACATTTTAAAATTCTAAAGAGACTCAGAAATTGGAGTGTGTTCTGAACATCATTATGTGAACTGAATAATTTTTCATTCTGCAATATTTTGAGGAGGTGTTCCAGTAATTCTTTGTTTCCTTTATTGTTTATGTTCAGGAGATATGGATGCTCACTGAGATCATAAACCTAATTTTTGCATGGCTTTTTTTTTTTAACCAGGGACCAGACTTCATCTCTTAGTATCAACAAAACATTCAGAAAGTGGGTAGAAACCAAAAGATGCTAGGTAGTGCCAGACACAGCTATGATAATGCCCTGAGAATGATCTTCTTAGGAGTCTATCAGCACTGCTGGACCCACAACTTCGCTGCTTCCCAGTGAATTATCTCTGGCAGTTAATGTTGCTGCTGAGAGCAAGGAAAAAGACTCTATGCTCCCTTTTATCATGAGAGACAGTCCTTGTTTCCCATGTCTGGGATCTTTCCATTAATAGGAAAGATTTTTGAGATTTTATAACTATGATTTTCATTTAGCCAATCTCTATTGAAGATAAAAGAGAATATCTTGAACAAACTTCAGTGTTTTCTGAGCTTGATGCTTCACTACAATAACGACATTAACTAGTAATAATATACAAGAGGCATTATACAAAATTTAAAACTAATCAAAGATGTCCTTTTTAACACTTTAAATATTTTGTCTTATCTTTTCTTATGGTGACATTTGGCAGTCAGCCTTTTGATTTCATGTTTTGTTACTTTGTGTTTATTGTCTATGATTCAGTGGGTTTTAATTGTGTCTATAAATAACCTAGAATATATTCCAATATAGACAATGATTTTATTATTCCCTCAGAATGGTGTTGCTTTATTTATCATCAAATAGAATAGTTTCAAGGGTCAGGCATGGTGGCTTATACCTGTAATCCTAGCACTTTGGGAGACAGAAGCGGGTGGACTGTTTGCGATCAGGAGTTTGAGACCAGCCTGGCCAACATGGAGAAACCTCATCTCTAGTAAAAATACAAATATTAGCTGGGCATGGTGGTGGGCACCTGTAATCCCAGCTACTCGGGAGGGTGAGGAGAATCACTTGAACCCGGGAGGCAGAGGTTGCAGTGAGCTGATATCGTGCCACTGCACTCCAGCCTGGGTGATAGAGCAACGCTCTGTCTCAAACAGCAACAACAACAAAACAAAACAAACAACAACAGCAATAAAAAGGAATAGCTTCTTTTTTGCAAGACTGATTTTCTTTACTAATCTACCAACAGCCATTCATTATCTGCTTTATTTTCAGGAAAAATAAAACATTCCATGATATATTAGGAGAAAATATGATTATAGAAAATTTTACAAATTATACATCAGAGTAGAATTAAACCAAAAGTTCTGTGTAACTTTGAAATAGGCATATTATTATTCTCAATCTCATCAAACTGTCTGTAAAATGGGAATTATGGGTTATACTTAACAATTTTGTTAAGATTAAAAGTTATTTAGGTAAGACATTTAGCACATAATGTTCATAGCTAAGTCCACATACATGAAACCATTACGGAACAAAACAAAACAAAATTACCTAGTATTAAATGTATTTTTAAAATTCTATGGAAATTCTGAGAAGGGGAGAAACTTAAGAACTCAGATGATCAGATCTGACATGAATTCACCTATCTAATAAAAGATGTTAGATAGCTATTGAGGATGGTTACTTTAGAAATAGTGGCACCAAAAAGGTCTTGAAACATTTTAGGAGCAAGTTGAGGAAAAGAATACTGAATTTGGTTTCAGAACTGTCGACTTTGAAACATAGAAGCACATTCAAGTAAAAATGTGTGGCATTTTGTTAAGCATATTGTAGTTTAGGTAAGAAGATGATACTAGACAAAAAAGTACAATAGAAAGTTTGGGACATAGTAGTTTTGATAAGAAGAAAAATTAGAAAAACAAATGTAGTAGTTTTCAGCATGCATACAACAATTAAAGAAAAAATTCTCTGAGGGGTAGGATTTTAAGAAAATACAGAGGTCTAAAGTAATTTTAAATTCAATAAACCGTGTTATTTTTGCTGTTCTTTTAAGACATACTCAATATTCCCTTCATAATTATGATAAAAGATTCCACTTTTAAAAGGCAAATGTTGTTTCCATGAAATCCTATCTGAAAAACACAAATATAAATCTAATTTCATTTTAGCTAATATACTGGTAAAAAGAAATACTTCATTTATGAATCAGCTGGCTACATCTTTTCTAATGGAATTTTTCTTTCCCAAATACTTTATCCATTTGGTATAACCAATCCTCGAGAAGCAGTAAAGTATCTTTATTTTCTGGTAATGTACACTTTCTAAAAATATCCTGGGTAAAGTAAAAAATATAAAGTAAAAAACAAAAGTAAAGATAAATTGTAGATAAAAGAAAATGTAATGTTTTTCATCACCTTAAGTTATAACTGAAAATATATTTATAGGCCGGGCGCGGTGGCTCACACCTGTAATCCTAGCACTTTGGGAGGCAGAGGCGGGCGGATCACGAGGTCAGGAGATCGAGACCATCCTGGTTAACACGGTGAAACCCCGTCTCTACTAAAAATATAAAAAATTAACCGCTCTTGGTGGCGGGCGCCTGTAGTCCCAGCTACTCAGGAGACTGAGGCAGGAGAATGGCGTGAACCCAGGAGGCGGAACAAGCTGAGATCACACCACTGCACTCCATCCTGGGCGACAGAGCGTGACTCCGTCTCAAAAATAAAAAAAAAGAAAGACAAGAAAAAGAAAATATATTTATAAATTTTTTATTGCCAGTTCATGACAGAAAGTTTTATCTGATGCAAATGATTTCATTTTCTTACAGATTATTAATCAGCAATCGATTATGATTAGAGATAGTCATATCAGATGCTTTCTCTTTAAGACAAGTTGTGCATTCAAGATGTAAATATTATAAGGATCGATATAATCAAATGCTTTATTCACTAGTAATTTTTGCTCTAAAATTGCACAAATAATTTTACGTTTATGCTGTACACCTAAATATATTTTAAACCACCAAAAAGCTAGGATGGACTCATCATTTATTATTATTATTTTAGTTATACCATGTCTCTTAATATCTTTAACTACTTTCAAGTGTAATCCAAATTCTCAATATTACTTTTTCTGATATTGAAGATACTTGTCTTAATATATTATTTTAATAATTTTCCTCATCTCATAAACTTAATATATACATTCTCATAAATTTCTTTTCTAGTATTCTTTTTTCTGTTTTTCAAAAATACCTTTTTTAAGGAAGGAGAAAATAAGACTAAAAGGGTAATGGATCATATTTACATTTATATCTCAAGTACTTGCGCATATGCGCGCACGCGCGCACACACACACACACACACACACACACACACACACACACACACTGAACCTCCTTGGGTATACAGTTGAATTGTTGCTACTCAAATTTATTCATCTTTCACTTTGGAGGCCAGAGAGCAACAAACACAATGTAGTCCTGATAGTGAATAATACAGTTAATCTTCTGGATTAAACCTTTTATGTTTGCAGAGATATAAAACATATTAAATGATCCCAAATTGTATCTTTCTTTTTTAATACTATAATATGTATTTCTGGGATTTCATGCATATTTTTTTCACATTTCAAATCGTTATTAGTTTACTTAAATTCATTGAGCCTTAGATTGAGGAAAATTTTTTCAGCTTTAATCACATCTAAGGATATCTTTTTTTTTCCCCAATAGTCCTAATTGCACTATCCCAATTAAATGTCCTAACTATATGAAACCTCTACTTTGTGATCACTGATATTAAAACTTGTGCTTTATTTTCCATTTTAAAAGTATGAGAAAAATTCAAGAAAATATTCAAATATAGTAGTTTCACAAAGATTACTCCACAGTTGTTAGGTAGCATTGAGTTGCTCAATTTGTAATTGCTTAGAATATTTTTTCATCTGCTGATGTCTAGAAGTCTAGATTGGAATATGAAGGTAGTTTGTGGTGCCAGTATACAGGAGAACGTATAGGAGAATAAAAAATTGAAAACGGGAAGGTTACGCATTCTACTATCTATACTTGGATTAAGCAAGATAAGCAGAAATTTAATCATAGAATGCCATGGCTTTGACCGTAAAATTGATTATACTGAACTACCTCCCTGAATAGACCCTTTATTAGTCTGTCCTCACACTGCTAATAGAGACATACCCTGAGACACAGTAATTTATAAAGGTAAGAGGTTTAATGGCTCACAGTTCCACATGGCTGGGGAGGCCTCACAATCATGGCAGAAGGCAAATGAGGAGCATAGTCACGTCTTATGTGGTGACAGAAAGAGAGCTTGTGCAGGGGAAATTCCATTTATCAAACCATCAGATCTCATGAGACTTATTCACTACCATGAGAACAGTATGGTAGAAACCACCTCCATGATTCAATCATCTCCACCAGGCCCTGACCTTGATACATGGGCATTATCATAATTAAATGTGAGGTTTGGGTGGGGACACAGCCAACCATATCTGACCCATTTTTGTCTGGGCCTATACTGAGAGGACAAATGGATGAAACTTACTACCTTAGACACTGTAACAAGGTGAGGTGATATCCTTTACTTTCCTGTACCCTATACACCAAGACCCATGAGATAAATATATTGACACTCTCAGTATAAGAAACTGATGTGAGCTTTGTGGACAACTGGTTTGATTTTATGAACACTGGAAATTACGTAACTAAGTCTGACTCATTTGGCAGAGACCAGAGAGCATAAAACAAAATTTGTTATGATCTGTTTGAATATTGAGGAAATTACATCATCAATATTTGTGTTATCATCAATTCTGGTTTCTTCTAATCATATTTCATGTTTTCTATCATCTTTCTTCTTTTCTCTCTCTCCTGCTTTTCTCATACACTCATTTCAAATGTTAATCTATTTTATGATGTTGTTTATATTTAAGCAAACTATAAGTTCTTTTTGTTATTCACTGAGGTAATCATATGTAAACAAGAAGGATTACTTGCTAACACATTGAGTGATGTTTGGAACACTGAAAGAGTGTTATTAAGATGGTTGGCAAATATACACAAATATTTATAAAACAGGAAAAGGGAGATAAGAGGAGTCTAATATACCATAATGGGGTTTCAGAGATAAAATTGCTGTTAGCTAGGGTAAATCAAGTGGGGTGGAGGAGTTAAAAAAGTCTTCATTATAGTTAGGGCATTAGACTTGATCTTTAAGGAGTTCAGACTTTAAATATCAGTGCTGTGCTGTATGAAATATAATTCCTGTATATCTATTGAAGTTTCAAGTGAAATTACTTCTAAAATTTTAAATTTACATTTCTTATAAGAGCAGCCTGTCCAAATATTTTAAGCTAAGTAAGAGAAATAAATTTCCCCTCACTGATTTGATAGGGTAACCTTCCTAACATCAGCAGATTTTAGGAAGGTTTGTTTTGTTCAAGTTTACTAAGTAACTCTGTCTAACATTTACCACCTTACATGTGTCAGGCATGTCATTCACTATGAAAAATGAAAACATGATAAAAAATTAAAAACATAAAAAATCATATAGTGAATTACAGGCTATTTCATGTTTATTATCTTAAAGAAATACTTCAATTACAATAACTTAAGTGAATAAAATATGAACTTATAGAAAAAAAACAAACACAGGCCAAACTTCAAACACAAAACCCCGTGATCTTATTCTGTTACAATTATTGTACAAGTATAAAATAAGGAGAAAATAAGAAGCATCCATTTTTTCTTACTTATTCGTACAGAGCATCAGATCTCAGAAATTAAGAGGATAAAGTATCAAAATAAAAAATCAATGCAAAAATCAATAACCATCTGCAAAAGCAAAGACTTTCATTCTGGAAAGCACTGTGACTACCAGTGATAATCAGACCCAATCTTATTTGATCTTAATGCACTTTACTTTTTAAAATACGTTATCAAATGTGTTATATTTAAATACATTATCAAATGTATCAAAAGACAAGAAAACATAATCTCAGGATAGGAAGAACTGAATTTGTGGTTTAAACTCAATGAACTATTTACACAAAGATAAAATTTAAATAAACATACAATATTTATGTTGATTTATTTTTAGTATTAGAAGTGAGGATGTAATAAACATACGTATACATGTGTCTTTATGGTAGGATGATTTATAATCCTTTGGGTATATACCCAGTAATGAGATTGCTGGGTCAAATTGAAGCACTATTCACAATAGCAAAGACTTGGAACCAACCCAAATGTTCAAAAATGATAGACTGGATAAAGAAAATGTGGCACATATACACCATAAAATACTATGCAGCCATAAAAAAGGATGAGTTCATGTCCTTTGCAGGGACATGGATGAAGCTGGAAACCATCATTCTCAGCAAACTAACACAAGAATAGAAAACCAAACACCACATGTTCTCACTCATAAGTGGGAGTTGAACAATGAGAACACATGGACACAGGGAGGGGAACATGACACACCAGGGCCTACTGGGGGGTAAGGGGCTAGGGTAGGGATAGCATTAGTAGAAATACCTAATGTAGGTGACAGGTTGATGGGTTCAGCAAACCACCATGGCACGTGTATACCTATGTAACAAAACGACACATTCTGCATGTATACCCCAGAACTTAAAGTATAAATAAAAGGGATCCCAGAATAGAAAATAAAAAGAAATGAGGATGCAAGCTCTTTTGGTTTCTGACAAATTCCTTCGTACTTATTAAAGGCTGTAACCAAAAACAAAATAAAATGAAAATAACATAAACAAAGCACAGTGAGAGGTGGAAAGAATTGGATTTGAGATGTTTATGTACTAAGTCTTTGGGATATTAGAGTTAAATATTACTGTATTTTATCCACTCTTTGTTTCACTGTCTTCTGCACTTAATTGTGTAAAGCAAAGTATTGTCATTTTTGCTATTTATCCTTTGTGCCTAAAACAATATCTGATAAAAAGTTGCTAAATACTGATGAATAAATACATTTAAAAAAAATAAATACATACATTTAAAGTACAAAATCTATCTCATAGCAATTAGCTTTCAGAACTGAAGGTCTCTTGAAAATCATAATGTATTTGTGACAAAAATTGCACTTACTCTATAAAGTATTTGAAAACTAAAAAAAAATTTGATTTTCTTTCTCACTTCAATTTACTTAATTAAATATTTATTCTAATTTAGAGAAATAAGGGATGCATTTAAGATATAGTTGCCGGTTTTGAGGGGCTTTGTGGTGTCATTAATATGACAAATATGTGACAAATTGTAAAGAAAGAAAAGTGTGATTTAAAAAATAATTTCTAGAAGTTGCCTCTCTACTTATTTTATGACTCTTTATAAAATCAGACTCCAGGGCTGAAATCAAGGTGCTTCTGTTTTATCTTGAAGCAAAACTGATCTACCAAAATATTTTAACTGCATTGATAGTGGTATTATTAACCTACTCTATTTACCTGAACTGAATTACCTGCCTAGTATTTATTTGACTTTTCCTTTTTTTAACAGAAAATATTTAACTTATGGTTAACCTTTTTTACGTTTTACATTTTAGGTACCTTTCACCCCACAATAAATGGTAGTTGCCCAGGAAAAACAAAGCTATGTAAATTTACATCCATAAAATTGAATATATATATATATATATATACAATAAAGCAATAATTTTGATTTTGAATAACTTTCATTTATGTGGAAAATTAAAAAGTAATGTTTTTATAGTCTTATTAAATATCTTTTCAGTATCTCTATGTATAATTTAATTAACTTATGCAGTTTTACTTTAAATTGTGATGATCAATTTACTTAATCAAACACTTGGTAAATTTGTTACTACTACTCTAGTTGCTCAGATGTGAATGCAGTCTTTAATGAGTCTAAATCACATTGATGAAAAAAAAATTCCACTCAGAATTTAGTGAATTCAAATTTCTTCTCTTTTACATTATGTTGGATGATGACGTCTGATCTTACATTCTAAATAAGCTACTAGACTATAATATCTATGAAAAAATAATTTATAGGTAAATATATAGCTGAAAAGAAGCCCCCATGATCAGATTATTTCACTGATAAATTCTAACAAACATTTAAGAAAGAAATAATGCCAATGCTTTATAAATACTGAAGAGGAGGAAGATTTTAGAAGAGGAGGAAGCACTTCCTTGTTTATTGTATGAGGTCGGCTTTACACAGATATCAAACCAGACTACGTAATTAGAGACCAGTATCCTCATGAACAGAGACACATGAAAGCCCAAGAAAATACTAGAAAATAAAACCAACCATATGTGTAATAATAATACATACGAACCACGTATAATAATACATATGATTATGATAAATATATAATAATACATGTAATACATATGATCATGTAGAATTTATTCTATAAATGCAAGACTTTTTCTAACATTATAAACTAATCAAGGAAATTCACCAGTTTAACAGAAAGAAAAGCAATTTGATCATCTTAATACAAGCTGAAAAGCTTTAAGTAAAAATTAGCATCCATTTAGGCAAACAAGAAAGGTAACTTTTTCAACCTGATCAAGAGTATCTACAAAGAAAAACCCTATAAATAACATTATTTAAAATAGTGAATGATTGTAGGATTCCTCTGCAATCAGGAACAAGGCAAAAATGATTAGTCACATCACCCCTATTTAACATTGTTTTTGAGGTCTCAGTGCAATAAAACAAGGAAAAGAAATAAACGATGCAAGCATTTTTTAAAGAAGAAATAAAACTTACTCTATAAGCAGACAACGTGGTCATTGCTGTAAAAGTCTCAATGATTATCAATAATGGTACAAGAACTCTGTGAGTTTAGCAAAATTGCAAGATACAAGATCAACATACAAAAATCATTCATATTTCTATAATTAACACTTAAAATTTAATATAAGAAATTTTTTACACTAGCACCATAAAACATAGAAACATTAAGGTGTAACTTTTAAAAAAATATAAACAAGATCTGCATGCTGAAAACTTCTAAATGAAGAAACCAGAGAGCCTAAATATATGGGAACCTATGCCATGTTGATGGATTGAAAGACTCAATACTGTTATGATGTAATATCTCGAAACTGATCTATAAAATCAAGGCTATCACAAGTAAAATCTCAGCAGAAATTTTTGGTAGAAATGTCCAAACTGATTCTAAAATGTATATATATATAGAATTCAAATAAGTAAAGCAATTTTGAAAAAGAACAAAGCTAGAGGATGAACTCTACCAGTTTTCAAGAATTACTCTAAAACAGTAAATAGTGTAGTATTTGAGAAATGCTAGACATAGATCTTTGGAACAGAATAGAGTCTAGAAATGGACCCACACTTATATAGGCAATATATTTTAAATATAGGTGTGAAAGTTATTCAATCGAGAAAGAATAGATTGGTTTCTAATGAATGGCACTGGAAAAACTGTACATCCATATGCAAAAAATAAATCTTCCCAGATTTTACACAGTTAATAAAAAATAAGTCGCCATGGGTTAGTCAAAGACTTTGTAAATATGACACTGAGGCAATGAACCAACAACTACAAAAAAAGTTAAACTTTAAAAAATTAAGAAAATTAAAACTATGTTACATGAAATGAAAATTTCACATGGTCTTTGCAAATTAAATATATAATAAATATACAAAATTTTGTATAATTATGTATACATTATATAATCACATTATATATTTTATATAAGCTGTATAATCACATTGATAGTATATATAATCAAAATATAGTCAGCTATGTAAATCTGTTTTAAATGCATAAATTTATATAACTACATACATAAGTATATTAGTTACATATTATGTATTTTAAATTATACAACTGATTATATATAACACATATGATTATTATAATTATTACATATATTCTGTATTATACAATAACATTACATTGAATGCATATGTCACATATGTAATTATGTATACTTATATGTACGTTTTTCTTTGTGGCCTCATTATAAGTGTACATCAGTGGTTGAAAAGTTCCTTTCATTTAAGTTTAAAATTTTTACATATAAAACAATATATATGTATATTTTAGTAAACAACACAATTTTGTTTCTCACAGTTCTAGAGGCTGGAAGTTAGAGATCACGGTGGCAGCACGGTCAGGCTCTGGTGAGGACTGTCTTCTGAGTTGCAGACCGCAGACTTCAGATTGTATGCTCACTGGCAGAGACGGTGGTGGGGGGGTTCTCTCTCTCTCTCTCTCTCTTTTTTTTTTTTTTAAATAAACGCAGTAATACTAATTATAAAGGCTCTACCCTCAGGTCCTAATTAACTCCCATCTCCTAATACCATTACATTGAAGGTTAAAATTCCTCAATCTCTGTGTTTGTCTCTGTCTCTCTCTCTCTTGTTTCTCTCTGTGCCTCTCTGTTGTATTTTTCAAATGAGGACGTGAGCTCCAATGTTATAAGGTGCCCTGTGTAGATGCTTACATGCCAGAGAACAGAGAGAGTGCCTAGGCCAACAGACAGGGAGGAACTCAGGCAGAGAGCAATTCAGTCCACCCTGAATCCTGGAATACCCACATGAACTGAAGCTCGTCCAATCCAGGTTCATTTGAGACCACAGTCCCAGCCTCATCAGAGACCCTGAGGAAAGGCACCTAGCTAAGCGGTGCTCAGATTCTGGTCCATACAAATTGTGAAATATTAAGTAATTGTTTAAAATGCTAAGCTTTGGGGTGATGTTGTCAAAGAAGAGCAGATCGCTAACCTCATCTCCCAGGGCCCAGGATCCTTCCTCTCTCTGCTCCTGCTCCCCACCCTCAGAATCTCTACAGCCACACTGGCCCCTTATTCACTTCTGGCAGATTCACTTCCAGTTGTGAGTGTCTGCAACAGGGGTGGCTTCTCCTTGACACTGTTTCCAGAATTGTATAGGGTTGGCTCTCTGAAGTCATTCTGGTCATAACATAAATGTCACCTCAGTGAGGCATTTGGGTCGTGACTTCTTAACCCTCTCTCCCAACATCTTTATTTTTACTTATAAACCAATAGTTTAATCTCTCCTGTTTCTATCTAATATTTGCTTTCTCGTTAGTTTTATATCTTTATCACCTCCTTCTGAATTCTAGAAGGACATCTCTGTTTTTCTTTTGTATCTCCTGATTTAAATTTGCCAGTATGAAAACTAAAGACAGCCATAACAGTATTCTTCAAAGAAGATGAATATACCAACTTAATTAAAAAAAAAAAAAAAGAAAAGGCCGTAAAAAGTTAAAACTAAAGAGCTTCTGCACAGCAAAAGAAACTACCATCAGAGTGAACAGGCAACCTACAGAATGGGAGAAAATTTTTGCAACCTACTCATCTGACAAAGGGCTAATATCCAGAATCTACAATGAACTCAAACAAATTTACAAGAAAAAAACAAACAACCCCATCAAAAAGTGGGCAAAGGACATGAACAGACACTTCTCAAAAGAAGACATTTATGCAGCCAGAAAACACATGAAGAAATGCTCATCATCACTGGCCATCAGAGAAATGCAAATCAAAACCACAGTGAGATACCATCTCACACCAGTTAGAATGGCCATCATTAAAAAATCAGGAAACAACAGGTGCTGGAGAGGATGTGGAGAAATAGGAACACTTTTACACTGTTGGTGGGACTGTAAACTAGTTCAACCATTGTGGAAGTCAGTGTGGCGATTCCTCAGGGATCTAGAACTAGAAATGCCATTTGACCCAGCCATCCCATTACTGGGTATATACCCACAGGAGTATAAATCATGCTGCTATAAAGACACATGCACACGTATGTTTATTGCGGCACTATTCACAATAGCAAAGACTTGGAACCAACCCAAATGTCCAACAACGATAGACTGGATTAAGAAAATGTGGCACATATACACCATGGAATACTATGCAGCCATAAAAAATGATGAGCTCATGTCCTTTGTAGGGACATGGATGAAACTGGAAAACATCATTCTCAGTAAACTATCGCAAGGACAAAAAACCAAACACCGCATGTTCTCACTCATAGGTGGGAATTGAACAATGAGAACTCATGGACACAGGAAGGGGAACATCACATTCCGGGTACTGTTGTGGGGTGGGGGGTGGGGGGGGCGGGGACAGCATTAGGAGATATACCTAATGCTAAATGACGAGCTAATGGTTGCAGGAAATCAACATGGCACATGGATACATATGTAACAAACCTGCACATTGTGCACATGTACCCTAAAACCTAAAGTATAAAAAAAAAAAAAAAAAAAAAAAGTTAAAACCAAGACAGCAAATTTGGGAGGTGAAAAAGTTCATTTGAATGTGGGTCAAAGGTCTCATTTCTAAGTTGATGGTCAAAAATATTGTTTTGAGCTTGATAATGTTAGCTAAAATTTAATTCTCAAAACAATATCGATATTATAGTAAATAGCAATACAACCTGAATCCCAATCATAGTTAAAGTTTAGTTCTTAGTATTCATGTATAGGAATATTTGTCCATTTTCTTAATACATTTTTCTAAATAATTTAGTCAAAAATTGGTAGACCATGTTAAAAAGTTTAAAAAACCATTTAAAATGTTTATATTCAGTTCAGGTTCTAAATTCTGAATTTTAATGCTATCAGCAATTTGACCCATGTTGTTTTATTTTTTAAATGTATTTATTATTTATTTATTTATTTATTGAGACAGAGTCTTCACTCTGTCGCCCAGGCTGGAGTGCAGTGGCACAATCTCGGCTCACTGCAACCTCCGCCTCCCAGGTTCAAGCAATTCTCCTGCCTCAGCCTCCTGAGTACCTGGGACTACAGGAGTACACCACCACGCCTAGCTAATTTTTGTGTTTTTAGTAGAGACGGGGTTTCACCATATTAGCCAGGCTGGTCTCGAACTCCTTACCTCGTGACCCGTCCTCCTCGGCCGCCTAAAGTGCTGGGATTCCAGGTGTGAGCCACCACATCTGGCCTATTTATTTATTTTTTGAGATGGAGTTTTGCTCTTGTCACCCAGGCTGGAGGGCAGTGGCATGATCTGGGCTCACTGCAACCTTAGCCTCCTGAGTTCAATGGATTCTTCTGCCTCAGCTTCCAGAGTAGCTGGGATTACAGGCATGTGCCACCACGCCCAACTAATTTTGGTATTTTTAGTAGAGACAAGGTTTTGCCATATTCTCCAGGGGAGTCTTGAACTCCTGACCTCAGGTGATCCACCTTCCTCAGCCTTCCAAAGCGCTGGGATTACAGGTGTGAGCCACTGTTCCTGGCCCTTTATTTTTTATTTTAATTTTACATACATATGAGTTTTTTATTGTCTTAAGTAAAAATAGTTTGCATGAAGAATTGTAATTCCTACATATATACATAAATAAGCATGGATTAGCATTTATCCTGTAGTATACCTTCTGGCATTAAAACTTCATAGAATGTACGTATCTCATTGCATCACCAAAAATTTGCCTCAGTACATTTTAATCAGCTAATGTGCCATCACTATTTTGTTTACTGAATAAGGTAAATAAAGGAGGATACTATACCATCCATGTTTTTATGGGCACACATTATTTAGCATGGTTGGATAATTAATATAAATCTGATAGTAAAATTAAACTGGGATGTCTTTTGTAGGACAGTGGAGCCTGAGGTAAATAGTATAATACTTAGGCCTGGAAATGGTTACATTTTTGCCTTTGCTAGGCCTTTATTGTGGAATGTTGTGTCAATCTAGTTAGGAGCTAAACTGGGTTTGGATATTGTTGTTGCTATGAGTACCCTAATTGAACTATAAGGTTCAAATATCTATGGAATCCCCTTAAGATTGAAGCAGGGGTGGTTGTAAGGATGGTTGGCTTGCAGAGTGTGTTTTTCTCGATATCTGCTGACCCTTGGCTTTAGGTCATATATTTTCCTCTGTGCCTCAGAGAATATCTCTTTCCATGCTCTTGACCATTCCCTTAACAGTAGACTACTGTTCTCTGTTTCTCAATGCTCTTTATCTGGTATGATAGGGGTGTCATTCTCTGTTCTAGTTTGGCCTCCATTATAGCAGGTGCTGTGACCCTGGGTCTCAAGTGCGTGGGGGGGGAGACCCTCCTGGTGGTCCAGGTCCAAAACATGTTTCTACCCATTCTCCAAGACAGTTTTTTGGTTTTGTTTTGTTTTTGTGTGTATTTGTTTGTTTGTTTCTATTTCATTCCCCTAGCTTCAGGTCTTCACCTGTGTCCTAAGGACACCAGATTTGTTACCTTTTCCCAGCATCCTAAGGCCTTTGCTCTGTGGGGGAGCACGTGGGATATTGTACTTTTCTTGCCACAGCAGTCATATATTTCCACTGAAACTCTCACAAGGGAGGGATTCACAAAACTCTCCAGCCAGTCTGCAGTTCTATGCATGAGAACTTGTGAGTGGGTGCAAATTCCCCTGTGCCTTTGGCTGCCAGAGTTTCCACACTCTCATGATTGCCCACACTCAGCTTTAGCAATTCATTACAGATTCAGTGGCATTCTCCTTACTCGCTTGCATGGCATTAATGCCCATCTGCTTCAAGAACACAAGAGCTAATATCCTGTAGCTCTTTGAGTTCTTCTGGATTTATTTAGATTCTGAGTTAATAGTTTTACTGTAACTCCAACTGCCAAATGGGTTCAAGAAAAGTTGTATTTTGAAGAGTATTCAAATAAATGTGGTAGCCTTATGACTTTTCCAGCTTTCTAAATTCTGTGCAGAAGGCAGAATCTAGACATTTTGAAGCATAAATAAACTACTTTCTGAAAAATCCTGTTGCCAAATTAACCTAACAAAAAAGTAGAAAGTCCTAACAATTCTGTATTTGTGAAAGATGCTGACATATTATTCTCATTAAAGCATGTCTTGATGTGGTGTTTTCAGTTTTGTGCCAGCAACCTAGTTCCTATCCAAAGCACAGCATTAGATGTTTCTAGGATCTTTTGTTGGGTAAGAGTGAAACAATTCATTAGGTTCATGTATTATGGGTGACATGTAACATGGATTTTTTTCTCAATTATGATTTGTTTTTTTTTTGAGATGGAGTCTCGCTTTGTTGCCCCAGGCTGGAGTGCAGTGGTACAATCTCAGCTCACTGCAACCTCTGCTTCCTGGGTTCAAGCAATTCTCCTGCCTCAGCCTCCCAAGTAGCTGGGATTAAAGGTGTGCACCACCATGCCCTGCTAATTTCTGTACTTTTAGTAGAGACATGGTTTCACCATGTTGACTCGGCTGGTCTCGAACTCCTGAACTCAAGTGATCCTCCCACCTCGGCCTCCTAATGTGCTGGGATTACAGGGATGAATCACCAAGCCTAGCCAGGATTTCTTTTAATATAATTTGAGTACTACAGGGTAAACCTAAAATGAACCCCAATTATTAGTCTGATGTCATATTGTAGCAATAGAACTTTGAATATTCTGGAGAAAATAATTACAATGCTAGTATTGTAACATTTGTCTTATATATTCTGACAACATCAAAGAAGTTTTTTAACAACATAAAATGTCTTCATTATGGCTTATTCTCTCATTTTAATTGAACAGTTTTCCAATTTTTTCATAAAGAGTTTAATAAATTGAAACTTTTGCACCCACTAGAAGTGCACACACTGTTTATGAGGCAGTGGTTGTCAAAAGGGAATATTATTCTTTCATTTATTCTCCCTAACACAGATAATGGCATTACATAACATACTGATAGGTTAGAATGGTCATAAAAATCTCACCATGTGGTAAATGTGAATATTAGAGCTGAACAGCATTACTTGATTATGTTGGTGGCCATTGGCTTAGAAAACATTTGAGTCAAATGAGCAATTGAACTCATATTTTGTGCCCAAAAACTTATGTTTCTAGAAATAATTGATTATATGGATGAATACAAAAAGGAGTTTTGGAAGATGATTGCTGTAATCTTGATTGAAGACTTAGAAAGGTCCACGTCTTGGAGATGCTTATTCATAGAGACTGCTTCATTACTTTCAAAAAATTTATACTTGAATTGATTTCAAATGTACTCTTAGTAACTGCTAGTTAATTAACAAATATTATTCCAATTAGGTTTTATGTGTGAAGAAAAGAGAAAGTAAATGTTTAACCCCTGTTTCATCAATAACTTACTATCATTGTTAAAACCTTCATTAAATTAAAATTAGTTTTTAAAAATTAAAAATCAGTTTGAGAGAGTCTGGTGAACACTCAGGTCTATGAAGTTTTACCAATTAACTTTAATAGTATAGCAATAACCTTAGAGAAATTTGAAGAAAAAACAAGTTTCTAAGCTGGTTTTAGGATTCTCAATTTATTTGCCAAAGAAATATGGCCATAAGTTTCTGTCAAATACTTAATTAAAAGTAGGTAAGCCTCACAGTGCTCTAAGGAGAGCGGATTAATTTTAGAGTTGCCTCACTTTATTTTTACTTATGTTTACTGTTATTTGTGAAACTTCTATTTCAGGAATGTATAAGTTAATAACCATTACAGAGAAATCATGTCCTGTTTAAATTTCTTGTCCCTAGTCTTTTTAGAATAGCTGTTTCCAATATGTGAACAAATATTTCATATTCCAAAAGTGATATTTTATGTAATAAATTTCCTAGAATAAAATATGGAAGTAGGAAAAAGAAAATTATTAACAAGTTGAATATTTTAGGACTGGAATATTTCAGGAAAGAAATGTATTTTCAATTATATTTATAATATTTATAGTGATAATTATAAATATTCTCAGACATTCATTTTTATTAGTTGTTAATTTTTGTGTATTTCATAGCATGGATAATATTATACAGAAAAAATTTTTTTACATATCAAATGACTGAAATTTACTAGGTAGCAATTTGTTTTGTCAATTTGCTTCAGTGAAGATTAAAGAACAGTTTTTAAATATAACTCGAAGGAAGTTCTCCAAGAACTTATATTTGAAATGAACCAGCTCTTCTCCATCTATCTTAGTCTGTCTGGGTTTCTGTAACAAAATACCATAAACTTGATGGTTTGTAAACAATAGAAATTTAATTCCCGCAATTATGGGTATTGAGAAATCCAAGATCAATATGCTGCCAGATTTGATATCTGGTAAGGACCCATATCCTTGGTTTATAGATGGTGTGTTCATGTTGTGACTTCACAAGGTGGAAGGGGCATAGGTTCTTTTTGGGGCCTTTTTATAGAAAAGCACTATTTTCATTCAGAAGAGCTCCATCTCAATGACCTAATCACCTCCCCAAAGCCCCAATTCCTAATAGCATCATCTTTAGGGTTGGAATTTCAGCATATGAATTTGGAGGGGAGGTAAACCTTCAGACCATAGCACCATCCAAGTCCACAGTTCACATTTCAAAAATGCAGATTTGACAACACAAATAAAACTTTTGTCATCAAACAGCAAAGCATGAGTGAAACTCCTTTTCATTTTACAATTATCTATAATGATATTATAATCCTTTTAAGGTTTTTGGTTTGTATTATTTCTTCTTAGTCTTACATGTTTATGCAGTGTATCTACGCAAATAGATTCCTGATTCATAAAAATACTTGGCAAGTTACATAATGGAAGGCCAAAGAAGGCAATAGATAATGCACATAATCCAACTAAGAACCTCTAGATCCATAGTAGAGGTACTTAACATTTTATTGTTAGAATTCATAATTCAATGGCCAATATCTTGTCATATGTTATTAGATGAGTGTGAAACAAGCTACTCTAATGAAAAGATTCAATGTTCACTGGGTAAAAGAAGATAGATTATTTCTTTTTCATTTACTATTCAGATGAAGGTGAACGATCTAGGGTAGACAGGTAGCTATGTTCCACAAAGTTGTCATGGAATCTTATGAGCCTTCTAACTTTTTACTCCACTATCTCCTAGGAAATACATGGTCAAAGCTGACTTACAGAAATACATATGTGTTTGGTTCATAGAATGAAGTAAAGCATGAGGGAGAGAAAGCTGTTTCTTCTTTTAAAAAAATGTACTATGGAAGTCACATGCATGAAATCAGGTTTCATCCCATTGACTAGAATTTATCTGCATACACAAAATTAGCAGCATGAACGGTTTTATAGCACAGTCTGGACAGCCACATACCCGATTAAATTTAGGTGGTTCTATCACTAAAAGAAAGAAAAGAGAGAAAATGAAAAATTAGCTCTGTTAATGGTCAGATTATAATAAACCATGTTTTTATCAAGGCCATATTGTAGCTGCAAAAATTGACTTTTCAGTATGTTGCTGTTTTATTACCAATGATATATCCCTAGCATGATTTTGTTCCTCCAATGTCCTGAACAAAGATTATGATACCTGGCAACTATGTTACTGAATTGCTCTTACTTCTGGACATTATTTGATTCAAAGCTAGCCTTCCTTTCCCTAGCCTCTATAGCCATACAACACAAGTCTAAATCCTATAATAAGCCTCTTCCAACTTCCTGTTACTAAGACACCCTGCTCTTCCTTGTTTGACCACATTTGTGTTCTGGATAGACTTTGACTGGTGAGCTTTGATAAGGGAGAATTGATATGGATATACAAGTGGCAGTCACTGCTATATTCTACTCCATATAAAACATCCTGAAAAGCATTTTGAATTAAGTAAAGGCAAGGAAAGCATTGTCCTGGCTCTCTCTGCATTTCCAGTCTCACATGACCAATTGAAGCAATTATGGATAGCTTTAATATGATACCAGCTAAGACAGCACTATACTACAAGCGTGAAACACATTGTTATGAAGGGAAAAGCAGGGGAGATGAAATGGCAAATATGAAAGGTATAGGGTTTCAAATATAAGGTTAAGAAATTTGGTTCTCCACCTCTAGGCATTAAGTATCATTGGACTACTGCACTGGGAATATAATGAGTTGAATTATTTTATGGTGAGAGGTGGGTGGATTTATTTTAGAGAAAAGAGAAAAGTTGAATAACTGGAGTTTGGGAGACCAGTTAGGAAACAATTACAGTAATGTAATTGTTATACCAGTAGCAGTAAGTAAATAGAATTACGTATGAAACATTGAGGAAGAGCACTTGCAGAATTAAGTGTCAATGTATAACGCTTAACAAAAAGGAATTAAAAGTCTTGAGCTCACATTGCTTGGGGAGATGTAGAGATATCAATTGAGATAGAGCTAGATAAAGAATGGTCTTGATGGAACTGATAAAGAGTTCTACTTTAGACTGTTGAAGATACCTGGAAATTTGGGTATGAAGCTTCTAAGAATTGTTACATCTACAGATATATCTATAAAGTCATCTGTGCTATTTATTAGTAAATGTGTGCTATTATTTATTTATCTATGCATCTGTGTGTAAGACTGGAATACCAGCACTTGTGTATGTCCTATTTTCTGGAAGCTCTTCACGTAACTCTCCATCTTTTGGTCTTTCTGATGGTTCTGATATCCTGCCCCTGACTTTGCCTTCTCCTTCTTCTTCTAAAATCTTTTGTATCCAATATTTTTTATGACCCAGGCAGGAACCTTGGCTTCCCTTTTTATGTTTGTGTTCTATTGCACCTGCTTCTGTCTTCTAGGAGAAAGAACTCAAACAAATTCAACACCTCCTGGAGCCTTCTTCCATTCCTTCTTCTCTTGTCATGTGGCTGTTTTCTTTCTAGTTTTTTCACAAGCCTCTAAAAGAAGCAGAACATTTTTTATTATTTAATATTTTGAAGTATCTCTGCATTATCACTGTGAAAATTCGAGTTTTGTCTTCTTGTTGCATCCTGGTGGCAAGTAACATATGAAACTGGTATATTAAACCATGTAACTTTTAACCTAAAGTGCATATTTGACGTCCATGATTTAACTACTTTAGACGTCCATGATTTAACTACCATATGTTTGAAATTCTGACATGCACGTTTCAGAGACAAAGTACATAATACTCCATAAAGAGAGTAGTTGAACATTAATCTGTTCTAGTTACACTAGGTGTCAATCCCCAGTTATGATTCACTTTTGGTGTTCACAACTTATCCTGCCTACTGACTATCCAACTCAATTTGGGGATCATTTTGCTTATGCATAATTTTTTAAAATTTTCTTTTTAGACTCATATTTAGTTTGCTTCAAAAACTAATTGCTGTACTTTATGCAAATGCATTATTTTAATATATATTTTGTTGAAATGGTAGTGTCCAGATGGTATGCAAGGCTTAGACTCTGACAATTTCAGAGCCAAATTGGGGTCAATAATAATTAAGCAATATTAGCTCATATAATTCTCTTAGTGATTTTATAGGTAGTATTTTGCCCACAATTTCTCAGGTAAGCATAGTACAGCCAGCATTTATATCCAAATTTATTATATCAAATCCATTGCTTTTAAACATTATGCTAGCTTAAACCAGTAGTGTAATTAATTGTATACATTTTACTACATGAAATGAGAAGGTTTACAATATGATTTTTTATAATTCAATGAGTGCTATCTATGGTAAATGAATAGATAAAAATGTTGATTTTATCTCTAAATTAGTGATCTGTACACCTCTACTTTATGTTTTATACTTAAGGATTTGTTCTCTTTTTCAACCTTAAGATCGAAGACAAGATACAGGGAATAATTTTTATTTAATTATTGCTTTTTATGAAATATTATCTTCTAATTGTTATATCCTGAAAATTTTTTACAGATCTTGTCTTTCAAATATGTTTCTACTTTCCAGTGAGGATCTAAATTGCACACGAGACAAAATAGTTATTATAACAAAATCCAAATATAAAATAAATATAATTTTGAAAAGAGAAAAAAACAGAAAGAACTACTTTTATGTTCTTAAGATATTAATAGTTCACAGCTTTGAGAAATCAAAGACTATCTGACAGTACAATTACTAATTAACTTAGATTCCCAGAGAGAAACATTTATGTAAACTACTTTCAGGGTTAAGGCTTTTAACAATTGCATGTTGAGCAGAAGATTATTAAATACTGATAGGCTGGTGAGGGTGGAATAAAACTTTATGAGTAGGTCAATATATACCTAAGCAACTTTCCTTGATCGTTATTTTGGCAGCCTTATCCAAGTCTGGTACAAACAGAACAGGCTATGAAATAAGGTAAGTCTATGGCTCATATGTTTTTTGTTATTTTTATGTTTTCAACTAATTATATTTTTTCTTAATTTGTGTTAGCAGTATTCCCGTCTATCTGCACTGGGTTAAGATAGCAATATCATATATTTTAAGTTGCCGTTTAAAATATGTAGTACCTTGTATTAAACAGGAAAAATATTTCTAATTTTTTTAATACAGGATTTTTTTTGGCCCAACTCTTCATTATAACTTTTGTAAGACTTAGGTGGAATCATAGCAAGTTTTGTTTAATGACTCTATATGAAAGAAAATAAGTATTGATTAAGATTTTGAAAAATAGATGAATACTCTAATAAAGTATGCTTAAATATATTTTAAGAAAATCTATATAGAATAGAATGCTACATTTATACAACATTACTGTTTCTTAGCTGACCTTTTAAAGATCATTCATCAAGTTGTTATACAATAAAGTATTATTCATCTTCATAATAAATATGCAGAGAAAGGGTATCAATATATATTTTCCAAGAAGAGTTGCTTAAAATTACTGTAATCCAAAATTACAGGGATCATATTTTTTAACACAGTAATTTTAAGCAATTGTTTTAAATTTTGTTTTAATTTTTCTAGACAAAGGAGAGTTTGTTTCATGACAAAAATGCATTTTTTAAGACTTCCCTTATCAAAAAGGAAAGCACAGTTCTCATTATTGACTTCTTGGTAGCAAAGTAGGTTATCACTTCAAATGAGATTTACACTTATTTAAAGTTGAATACTAAATGTAACTTTGTCATTTCTCAACATAACATCATGCAACTGGGCTTCATTTTTCGAACAGCTTTGTATGTTACCTGTTGCTCTGTTTAGATTACATTCATTTTGTTTGAAGATTACTGATGCAATAAACAGCTTAGATATCTGTAACAGAAAATTATATACTAAGAATAAATCCTAATCTGCAGATATTCATTTATAAGCTATACTAAAAAATTAAGTTTTTGCTTACTTAATATTAGTCTCTGACTACTTTTATAATTTTTGCTAACAAGAATGTAACGATCTAATTGAGGAAATTGACATATACATAAATAATTGCAATGGACATTTAATATGCTGTGGTAAACGAAGAAAGGCTAGATTAACTGTGCCTCAGAGTAGTAAGGAACTCACCATGGCATTTGAATTGAGCAGAATTTAGAATTCACCTAGAAGAGTGGATGGGGAGGGATTGAAATTGAACAGCAGGTATGAAGGCAATGCGTTATCTAAAAATTAGGCTGTGGTGCTGGGGATAAAATGAAGGCATAATTCTAAAAATACTTTGAAGATAAAGTCAAATGGATTTATTGAATGATTGAATGTTGTAAAACATATGCAAGAAGGGAAAAAAGGTGATTAGGTTGGGACAACTTGGTACGTGAGTTGACTTAGTTACAGAACAGGGACCATTGTGAGACCAAAAAAAAAAAAAGATTTTAAACCCAGTAATTCATTAAAGCATTTACTGTAGAAATTCTAAGTTCTACTTTGGTATATGTCTTTGAATTAAGATTTATACTAAAATTATAGAATACAGATAATCCATGGAAACTTGAGAACTAAGAAAAATAAGATATATGTGGTCAAAATCAAACAAATATGCTTTCAGATAATTATTGGAGATGTGTTCTTTCCAGTGTACATTTGGGTATCTTCTATATGCTACCTCAAAAGTGTAATGTCATCTAATAATAAATATGTATTTTTGATATGAGAGTTTTGTATATCTCATTTGCTGCTGTTTGATGGAGGAACTTGGTGAAAATTCAAAAGATTTTTAAACAGAGTAGCAACTCCCAAATATATACTATTCTATCGAATATATGTATTTGTGTTCTTTTGACAATATTATTGTGGAAAGCAGTGTTGGAATTAGAGAGATGAGAGTTCAAGAAAAAAACTGAAGTTTTAACTTTGAAATATAACTTATTCTCTCTTAAGCTTAAAGTTCCTAATTAGTAAAATGTGAATAACTATTTTCTTCATAGAATTGTTGTGAGAATTGAGAAACAGTGCAAGTGGAAGCCTTTGCCTTGCAAAATGCGCTAAATGAGAAGGCAAGACACACCTACTTGAAGATAATTTTTTCATCTGTATTTTCATCTTAGTGTACTACTACTGTAATGTGCATCAGTAATTCATTCCTTTTACTTTAAATTGCATGTGTTGCTTACATTTTATATCAGTATAAGTTTCAGGCTATTAAGTATATGCTTAATATATTATTAAGTGCTTAATTTAGGATATTATGTAAGTGCTGTCTGCAACTCTGCATTGTACCTAGTAAAAAAAAGAATGTATGTAATTTCACGAGAATTGTTGGTGGTTTATTATATTTATATATTTTACATTTTAAATATATATCCTTTTCTGTTTTCAGATGGCAAGAAAGAAATTTAGTGGATTAGAAATCTCTCTGATTGTCCTCTTTGTCATAGTTACTATAATAGCTATCGCCTTAGTTGTTGTTTTAGCAACTAAGACATCTGCCGTTGATGGTAAGTAGTACATTAAAAGCATGTCTACATTATCGTGAAGTTAGGAGGAAGTTACTCCACAATAGTTATAGGTTTTAAAAAATAATCCGTGTAAGATGAAACACTCATAGAAAAATCCAGGGTAAGTTACACAATTACTTCAACTTTTTCTATGCATTATATTCCATTTATTTCAATGATGAGCTATTGTAATTAAGGAATCCATGTGCTTTGACATTAATTGCCTTCCCTAGCTACTTGACAAAGAGCAAAGAGGCAAAGGGATCAAATCGTTAATATAAGGTGGAATAATCGCCTACTGGCGTGAGCATCATCTCATTAGTGTGAAAACCTGGGTTTTTGCTCCAGCCTTCACACACTTGCAAAGGAAATAAGGATTTTAGCAAATATTCTTTGTTCTGGTTAGATTTTATTTTATGGAGAGAGAGAGGTTGTATGAGAAAGGCAGGTAGAGGAAAGTTGAAAAAAGACTTGGATAGTTTAATTATCTTTTTCTGAATATTTTAATTCTAATTTAGAGTTGGTACATACGGAATGCTGAATCTCTTTCTTCATTATTCTCTGTTGAGCAAATCAGCGTTGTAAAGGATGCTACACATTATCTTCTAGACTATAGTTAGCATTTCCTATTCCTATTAATCTTTTGTTTTACCTATTTCCAGAAACTGAGAGCTTATTGTATTATGAAGCAATATATTTTAATGATATCTCATTGCTGGAATGTTATTTATATGGAGTTGGTATCCACCATTCTTCGCTATTCTAGCTTTCTCTACTTTACCTATCAAATTATTTGCTTGCAAGTACTTACTTTCACCTACTTTCCTCTTCTCTAATTTCTTCTCACCTTCTCTATAAGTTTTTCATAACTCATATTGCTCCACCTTCTTTCTTCAGCTATAAAATACAAATTGTAAATACAGTATGAATGTATATTTTGTTACCTTTTGAATCTACACCAAGTCCTTTTGTAAATATATTTTGTATTTCTAAAGAAACAGTGAATAGGATTCTACACTGTCAATTTTAAAAGTATGATTGGATCTTTTCCTTTTGATGACTAGTGCTTGAATTTGTGGGTATTTTTAAATGCAACATTTATTTGAAAATTTTCATTTTATATGAATTTATGCATTCTTTCAAACGTACTTATTACTTGAAAAATCTGAGAAAATTAATTTAATGTCATGTTTTATTTTATTGAGTTTTTTCCTCCCCCAGAAATTAGTGATTCTACTTCAACTCCAGCTACTACTGGTGTGACTACAAATCCTGATTCAGAAAAATGTCCAAATGTGTTAAATGATCCTGTCAATGTGAGAATAAACTGCATTCCAGAACAATTCCCAACAGAGGTCTGCAGCAAAAGTCTTTAATATTTTTAATGAATATATACATTATTATATTAAGATAATTGCTGAATATTGGATCAATCTTATTTAATAAAGATCTAGGCATAAATTAGGCTGCATTTATCATTTTATTATAGCTCCCTATTAAAAATGATAGATAACAGAAGTTACTGAGCTTGCTTTCCTTTATCTCTGCTCAATTTAAATCAACAAGTTAATATTCATCCATATTTAACAAGTTATCATTAATTTTATAAATCTTCATGAAATTCTGTCATCTCAAATCTACTTCTTGAAGAAAGTATACCTTTGATAATATAGAACATTTAAGAGAGAGTATGTATGTTCCAATAGAGTATTTGTAATGATAGCATTAAGAAGTATCTGTGGAAAATAAAATGATACTCATTTTATGAAAATTATTAATTGTTTTTAATTTAGCAATTAGAAGTGAGGAAGAGAAAATGGAGAAAATTAGGAGTAACCAATTGGATTCATGTAACCTAAGTTCACTCTTCCTTTTTTTTTCCCACAAACCTGTGCGGTAATAAAGGTCAATGTATGTGGGTGTATATGTACAGTCCTTCATGGGTATCCTCGGGGAATTGGTTTCAGGACTTCTGAGGATACCAACATCTGCAGATGTCGAAATCTCTTATATAAAATGGCAGTATTTGCATATAACTTATGCACATTTTCCTGTATACTTTAAATCATCTGTAGAGTATTTATAACTCTGATACCATGTAAATGCTATACAAATAATTGTTACAATGTATTGTTTTTTATTTACATTATTTTTATTACCATGTTGATATTTTTTGTTCCTTGAAATATTTTTGATCCACAGTTTGCTGTATCCACAGATGCAGAGGGCTGACTCTATATATTGACGTTTTGCAAATATTTGTATTTGCAAATATGATATGCAATTACAAATTTCACCTTCTCCACTCCACCTTACCACACACAAATTAACTGAATAAACTATAAAATTTATTTTGTCCCTATTCTGTCTTCCCTACATCACAGTAAGCATATAATTTTCTAATTAATTTGAAAAAAATTTGAAAGAGATGAGATTTTCCTTTGAGTAACATTACAAATAATAGGTCCTATAGCTTACCTACTGATAGAAGAGCTAAATAACATAGTATTTACTGAGATACACTGAGGAAAGTGGCCAGACATTCTCTTTACTTAATCTTCTTAGGCTGAGCTTGCAGTGGGCCGAGATCGTGTCACTGTACTCCAGCCTGGGTGACAGAGCGAGACTCCGTCTCGAAAGAGAGAGAGAGAGGGAAAGAGAAAGAGAGAGAGAGAGAGAAAGAGAGAGAGAGAGAAATGATTGAAGCTGAACATTGAATTCTATTAGGAACAATATGGGTTTTGAAGATCTTATAGGGAAACAACATTTGAAAGTCAATGGTTTACAGTTTTCTTGCCTAATATTAGTCTTTAGTGTCAACCTAAACTGTTAGATTGCTGAAGAATGTTTTCAGTGTGAAATAAACTATATTTGTGAAGTAAGCAAGTTAAACTTCAGCCAATATATTTATGCTTGTTATTTATAAAAAGACAACTTACAGTTTTAAAAGTTTAACTTAGTATATCTCAAATGAATTTGAGTGTTTTCTTGACATTTTTAACTAGGAAAAGTGCAACTTAACAAAATGATTTTAAAGAGATTATCATTTAAATGGTATCTTATTCATAAAGTTTTGGATTTATATGGAAGCTTAGACTGTTTTTCAAGGCTAAATTAATATTCCAGTGTCACTTTGCTAGTTTACAGGCAAAACTGGAATTAGAACAGTGGTATGCAAATTTCAATGTGAGCTCATGTTTCACAAACTCGGTAGTCACTGTTCTTTAACTAGCATGTCATAGTTTTCTAAGTAGATGAATTTTCAAGGTAGTATTTTTCTGTTATAGGAAATGGATTTAAAAAATAAATAATAAAGGAATGAAAAATTAAATCTACCTGAAATTAGAAAATGGGCCTAAATATTTGCCTTTTTCTGCTTTAGGAGATGTTGCAATTTTCAAATATGATTTTTATTCAAACTGTCACTCAGGGTTTTATTTTGTTGTTGTTTTTATTTATAGTTATGCATCTTTAATAATACTTTTCATTAAATACCTTAAAGGTTCTTTAAAATACTTCAAATGTTAATTTTCCACCATCTTAATGGATCAACTAAAGCAATTATTTATCGTCTTAAATATATACACTTACTCTTTTAAATACGAGAAGCATTCCATCTGACTACATATTATTTGTTCCAAATGCAGTGGTAGAGATTGAAGTCGGTTAAAGTCATGGTTTTCTAAAAATTTCCTTAATTAAAAAAAAAGATTTATCTTAGGTGTTCATATACCTGAGGATAGATCATGATTGTTAAATATTGGAAAATTGGTTATATTAAGCTTACTGTATAAATTATTGTATACTAGAAATGGCATGTTTATTGTATATTAGAAAGGGCATGTTTACTTATTGCACAATGATGACAAAATACAGAATAATCAAATGGTTACCTAGGAAACAGCCATAATTCCATGCAAAGTGCATTAGCTCAGGCTGCCATAACAAAATTCCACAGAATGGGTAGCTTAAACAATATCAATTATTTTCTCACAGTCTTGGAGGCTAGACGTCCAAGATCAAGGTGTCATCAAGGTTGGTTTCTAATGAGACCTCTCTTTCTCGCTTGTAGACAGCTGCCTTCTCATTTTGTCCTCACATAGTATTTCTTCTTCGTGCACAGAGAGAAAGAGGTCTTTGCTGTCTTTTCCTATTCTTATAAGGACAGCAGTCCTAATGAATTAGGGCCCCACCCTTATATGCTTATTTAAACTTAATTAACCCCTGAAAGGACCTATCTCCAAAGACCTTCACATTGGGGGTTAGAGCTTCAACATATGAATTTTGGGGGCATAATACAGTGAATATACATATCTATATATTGAATACACATTATATATTATTACATATGAAATTATTACATTTAATATATATAATCACTTCTAATTGTATATACATATATATGATAAAATATGTTAAAATATGATATATTTATTATACTTTTATTTGCTAGAGTTTGTGTCAAATGAAGGCAAAAGGAAAATAATTAGATGAGAAATTAAAAATAAGGAGGAAAATGCCTAAAACCCTGAAAAATAGGAAGAACAACTAAACATAAATAACAAGCATCAAAATCTTCACAAGATAAACTAAAATTACTAATATTTTGAAAGCAACAACAGGGATATACATTTTTAATTAATATATTGGTGTGTATATGTAGTAGGTTAAATAATGTTTTCCAAAAATTCGTGTCTACTTGGAGTCGCAGAATATGACCTCATCTGGGAATATAGTTTTCCAGAAGCAATTAGTTAAGATGTAGTCGTAGTGAATTAAGTTGGGCCCTGTGTCGAATGACTAATGTCCTTATAAGAGGAAGGAACCACACACAGAGATAGACAGGGAAGAAAGCCATGTGAAATGGAAGCAGAAATTGGAAAAATGCACCTATAAGCCAAGGAACGCCAAGGATTGCCAGGAGCCACTAGAAGCTAGAGAGAGACAAGGGAGAATTACTTTGTGAAGCCTTTGGAGGCAGCATGGCTCTGCTGACACCTTGAGTTAGGACTTATAACCTTCAGTACGGTGAGAGAGTAAATTTCTGTTGCTTTAAGTCACCTTTTCCATGGTTGTTATGAAAGACATAGGAAACTAATATGGCATATTTTCAGGAAATTAACGTTAAGCCTATTTTACTATATATTTTTTAATTATTTAAATTGTGATTATAGTGTGCTTATTTCTTTCATTTTATTTTTTAAACTTAGCACCTTTATGTGTTTATAGAAGTATTTATATAAATGTATTTAGACTTTTATATACAAATCTTTCATAGAGACTGCTGTAAATAATATTTTTTTGTAGAATTGTCTCTTTGTATTGCTAGGAGTATTTCTATAGTTTAGATAACTGGAGATAAAATTGCCAGATCAAAAGTTGCACACACTTTAGGCTCTAATAGGTTATTAGATCCAATTGTACCCCAGTTTGCAATGTATATGTGTGTATGTGTGTTTGGGTATAAATATATAAATGTATGCCCAAACACACACACATATATATAATATGGTGTTTAGAGATATTTTGTATATATGATAAATAAATATATTATATATAATTATATATGTATATAATCATATATGTATATTTATTATACATAAAAATAAAGATATGTGTATTTTTATATAATATATATTTTATATATAATATATACTTTAATATATAAATAAACATATAAAATATGTTTTATATATAATAAATATACATATATCACATATACTTATCTATTTAAATATTATATAAAATATATAAATATATAGTACATATACTATATATATTATCTACTTGTGCGTGTGTATCTGATACCATTTTAATTTGAGGATAAAATAGGAGAAAGGTTAGTGCACACTTTCAGCTGATTAAAATGGAGGCTTTTAAAAACTTATTTTCATGGAAAGTAAGCAAAGGGGAAAATCCTACAATTTTTTAAATTATGAAAATGTGTCACACTATTAAATTTACATGGATTTATAATTATACTGCTGTTCATGCATAGCATCACTATTTTGCTAAACTATTTATAAATAAACATTTATAATTTTTATTTCACTTCACATAGTATTTCCATATGGTTAATAAAATTACTGAGAATTCAGTATTTTGCTTTATTAATTGAATGCAATTGCAGCAACTACTTGTGATACCTGGCACATAAACTAGTAAAAATCATTTAAAAAATTAAATATTGAACTAGTAAGTAGGTAGAATTAAATCCCTTACACATTTTAAGTGGGTTTAAATTCAGGGCCATATTTTCATCCTCGTACTCTAAGTTTCAGCTTGATACATAATTAGTATAAAATAAATATTTCAGTTCTTCCATGTTAATACCATGACAACAGAATAAATTACAATTATTTAGAGATCAGGTTCCTTTAAAATACATGAGCTTACAAAAATTTGTATAGATACGTGATTTTAATAATCACATCTCAGGTCATAAATTTCTGACACAGTGTAATTAATTCAATTTATTAAATACTTGTAGTTCTTCCAGGTAAAAGAAACAAAAGAGCAAATGCTATTTTGGCATATTATACATTTGAAAAAATTAGATTATTTAAAAATATTCATTCACTGGAAAAATAGAGACTGGGACATCTGATAATAGTACTAATGATATAATTCCTTTAAAAATATTTTATCAGGGAATTTGTGCACAGAGAGGCTGCTGCTGGAGGCCATGGAATGACTCTCTTATTCCTTGGTGCTTCTTCGTTGATAATCACGGTTATAATGTTCAAGGAATAACAACAACAAGTATTGGTAAGAAGTCCTCTGTCATAATGATTCAATATGATATATTCTAACTGGAGCGAAAACGTGGAAAAATACCTTAAATAGAATCAAATAAGAAATATGTTCCTGAGAATGTTCAAATTCCTTATTTTTGCATGATTGTAACAAATTTAAATAGTACTCATTTGTGGTAAATACAATAACATAAATATATTTAATAATTGTTAACATTATAAATCAAGTCACTCATGGCAGCTTTTTTTATTCTTTAAGGAGTTGAAGCCAGATTAAACAGGATACCTTCACCTACGCTATTTGGAAATGACATCAACAGTGTTCTCTTCACAACTCAAAATCAGACACCCAATCGTTTCCGGTTCAAGGTTCGGTTTTTAAGGTTTCCGAAGATTTAATACCAAAAGACATTTGATGGGCTGGGCGCGATGGCTCACGCCTGTAATCCCAGCACTTTGGGAAGCCGAAGTGGTCGGATCACGAGGTCAGGAGATGGAGACCATCCTGGCTAACAGGGTGAAACTCCGTCTCTATTAAAAATACGAAAAATTAGCCAGGCGTGGTGGCGGGCGCCTGTAATCCCAGCTACTCGGGAGGCTGAGGCAGGAGAATGGCGAGAACCCGGGAGTTGGGGCTTTCAGTGAGACATTTGATGAACACACTTTTCATCCTACAAATACATTTTCTCCCTTGAGAAATATTTATTCCAAGGCAAAGGATTAATTACACTGCACTTCTCTCAGATTGTTTATGCAAATATAACATACGAATAACAATAGTGTGCTCTGCACTTATTTTTGGAGGCTTTAAATAATATCGTTCATGTAAAATATTTAGCTCAATGCCTTGAAGAAAATAAACATTCTCAAGAAACATTTGAAAATTTTTATTATTTAAACTACAGGCTATGATAGAAGATTAATGTAAAATTTAATTTGAGAAAAGTGTTAGTATTGTATACATGCAACATAATACTTTCACTGATTATAAACTTCATTCGTGATTTTAAAAACTATGATTCTTCTTTTTTTTTTAGCATGTAGTTTACTAGTATAAATATTTTGGATTTGGAAGTAAAAACAGCACCAAATTCTTTGTATATCACCTTTTTAGCAATAATTTCACTGGAACTAAATTTTTCTTTTTTTCAGTGATTCAGCTTTATTTCAGTGCTTCTTTTTAGTTTCTCCAAAATTTTTTAAACAAAATTTCTTATCTTTATGGATAAGATTCTTATCTTTATATAGTTATATAAGGACCCAAACACTGAAAAGCATTGAGATTGATTAAATTCACAGAAGTCTAATATTCCGTAATCAATATTTGGTAATACTGTCATTTTTATATCAGTCAATAAAAATCTGTACTTAATTTTATACATAATACTTCATAACCAACTAATTCTATGCATTTCTTTAAAATTTATACACTTTATCTGTGCATAGCCATTCAAAAATGTTAAAATTAAGGTTCTGAATTGATTAATACTCTTCTGTGAAACTAATCACCACGTTATTTTTTATTTGGAACTTGCATTTAATAGTTTAGAATCAAGTAATGCTACCTTGCTTAAATCTTTACAGATTACTGATCCAAATAATAGAAGATACGAAGTTCCTCATCAGTATGTAAAAGAGTTTACTGGACCCACAGTTTCTGATACATTGTATGATGTGACGGTTACCCAAAACCCATTTAGCATCCAAGTTATTAGGAAAAGCAATGGTAAAACTTTGTAAGTATATTATTTTACAATTATATAAGTTTATTTTATTATTATAGAATTGGAAATTCTTAATTTCATGACATTTTCAGTAGAAATAAATTTCCTCCCAAAAGAGGGTAGGTGGATAGGTTTATAAAAATTATGGTGATAAAGGAGTTTGGTTTCTTGTGGCTGAAATATACTGGAACATAAATTAGAATCTACAAATAAAGGTTGAACAAAGATGAAGGTGGAGAGCTTCATTAATGCAACGCTAGCCTTCCATATATTTGTACATACCTAGAATAGCTCTTGTGTCTTTCCCCTTCATATTTATCGTATTTTGTTGACAATTTGTAGAATCAGA
The DNA here is from genome assembly GCF_009828535.3 of Hylobates moloch. Lineage (NCBI taxonomy): Eukaryota > Metazoa > Chordata > Mammalia > Primates > Hylobatidae > Hylobates > Hylobates moloch. The sequence continues at coordinate 75,706,068 of NW_026652288.1, read as the reverse complement.
CAGTTACTATTCAAAGACCAAAGAGGAGTTATTTCCCATATTAATATTAAAATAATTTATATATATGTAGAATCCAATATGGACTGAACACCTTCATTATGATTGTATGAGGGGTGCAGGTGCAAGAGATTTGGTAATTTCCTATGAATGGTTTCAAGATAAATGCTCTTGTATCCCCAAGAATTGTTAATAAAGCAATTGTCATGATTAAATCTCAGCAATTACTCTTATTAAATGTATTTTAGTACTTTTGTTAATGACTTTGTGTTAAATCATAAAAATATTAAATGCCATGTGAAATAAGCCAGGCACAAAAAGACAAATACTGTATGATCTCCCTTATATGTTGAATCTAAAACATGTTGAAATCATAGAAGCAGAAAGTAGAACTATGGTTTCCAGAGGCTGGGAGTGGAGGAGAATGGGGGAGATGTTGGTCAAAGGATTAGACAGAAACAACATGTTTTTGAGACCAATCAACATGATGACTATAGTTAATAATAAAATAATAATTTAATGTATATCGCAAAAGTACTAAGAGACTACTATAAATTCTACACGTTTGTGGTAAAAAGTGTGTGATGTGGTGGATATGTTAATTAGTTTTATCATCAAATAATGTACCTCAAAACATCATATTGTATCCAATTAATACAGACCTCCCTCAGTATCCATGGGAGACTGCTTTCAGGATAACCCCCGCTCCCCCGCTGAGTACACCAAAATCCATGGAAGGTCAAGTTCTTTATATAAAATTGTGTAGTATTTGCATATAAACTATGCACATCCTCTTATATACTTAAATAATTTCTAGATTACTTATAATAATGAATACAATGTAAATTATGTGTAAAGAGTTGTTATACTATATTGTTTAGTGCAGAATGACAAGAAAAATAAGTCTTTATATGTTCAGTATAGACGCACCATTCTTTTCTTTCCCCTCAAATAGTTTCCATCCCTGGTTGGTTGAATCCATGAATTCAGAACTCACAGATATGGAGGGCTGACTGTATATACAATGACTGATTGTCAATAAAAATAAAAGCATACAAATCATAAACATCATTTAGCATTTCTTATAGTACATATTCCATCTGCATAAAGCGTAAAACTTTTTGGGGGAAAAATGCTTTCAAACTTAATTTTTAAGTGTGGAAGCCAGTAAAATATTGTATTTTAAAATCTAGTACCTAGAGCAAGCAGAATTGGGTTTGAAACTTGGCTCTCCTGCCTACCAGTTTGTGACCCCTAAAAACATCAATTAATTATCCCAGTTTGTGTCATCTTTGAAATGTGATTGATAATGGTAGTTATGCTTTGAACTTGTGATGAAAAGTAAAGGAAGAAATGGATGTGAAAGATATTGGCAAAAATTGTGTTGATGCAGTGAACAAATTTCTTTTATGGAGTAATTTGTGTGTTTCTAAGAAGTGACCAAAGCTAACCACTGGCATGTTTAAAATGAAATATTCTGGATGATGTTAACATAAACCTGTATCTGGTAGAACATTATATATATATATACATATATATATGTATATATGTATAGTGGTCACTTCTTAGAAACACACAAATTACTCCATAAAAGAAATTTGTTATATGTGTATATATGTATATATGTATATATATGTATATATATGTGTGTATATATGTGTATATATATATGTATATATATTAGATTATTTCTTTATTTCTTTTATGGTGCAGGTTTGACACCAGCATTGGTCCCTTAGTGTACTCTGACCAGTACTTACAGATCTCAACTCGTCTTCCAAGTGATTATATTTATGGTATTGGAGAACAGGTTCATAAGAGATTTCGTCATGATTTATCCTGGAAAACATGGCCAATTTTTACTCGAGACCAACTTCCTGGTGATGTAAGAAATTATTTTTCTTGTTATAAATAAAATCATTATATTAAAGCAGATGATAATCTTAGCATATTTGAAAACAGCATTTATTTTAACTGGTCAACTACACTGTTTGAATGTCACTGATACCAATACAGAAGCTTGTTTAGCTTGGGAGGGACAACAGATAGGTTCTAAATTGACTCAGTGACTAACAGATTTCGTTAAGGTTTTCACAGGATTTCCAGTTTATAAATGTTTTATTTTGACTTTCATGATAGCATTTTATTATTCCTTTTTCACTCACCTTGTACTTATATCCATCAATGGCTAGCCATTGCACTAGAATAATTCCAAACACTGTTTTACATGTCTTCATATAATACAATGTCTGCCTAGCTACCAGATATTATCTCACGCATCTCTGGCCTTCTTACTGTTCTATAATATATGGTCATTTTCCATAACTTCAAATCTTTGCACAGTTTGTTTTTTTGGTAAGTACTGAAACTTAATGTTCTTTATCACTCATATATCATTCAGCACTCAACGAAAATTTTATCTCATAAGAACTTCTCCCAAACTCTCCCATAAGGACTTAGTCTTTATCTTTATACTTGACTTAGTATAATAATCCTATTAGGGTATTATTCCTGTATATGTTTGTTTCTATGTTTGTTGCTCAAAAATGTGAGATTTTTTGAGACCAAACATCATACCTTTAAAAAATATTTTTGATTCATGATTGATTTGGGTCAAATGTTTGTCAGTTATTGCTTTTTAAATGGCAATGCTATTTCTATATCAAAAATAAACCAGTGAGTAGTTGTTTTAAAGAGTTTCATTTGGTACAGAATTATTAATAAATTTTACTAATCTCTGTTCGCAGCATCACTATCTATAATCAACACCAGAGTGAGACTGTCAGAGCTAATTTCCATACATCCTTTCCTTTAAAAGTCCATATCCAATTAGTCAGGAAGTCTTTTTCCTTTCATCAAATCAGTGTATTTCCAGTTTGTCTGTATCATGTCAGCTCCTCATCAGCTCTCAAGAAACAGGCTACTAAATTTTTATGAGGGTACATATCATTTTGGAAGCTCCTGCAGTACCTTGGGCATACATGGGCCTAATTGATAAACATGCCATTACCTTATCATGACTAAGTTATTATTTTTACTTATTTTTATTTTTTATTTTATTTATTTATTTTTGAGATGGAGTCTCGCTCTGTCACCTAGGCTGGGGTGCAGTGATGCTATCTCAACTCACTGCGACCTCCGCCTCTTGGGTTCAAGCGATGCTTCTGCCTGAGCCTCCTGAGTAGCTGGGATTACAGGTGTGTGTCACCACCCCCAGCTAATTTTTTGTATTTTTAGTAGAGACAGAATTTCATCGTGTTAGCCAGGATGGTTTCGATCTCCTGATCTCGTGATCCACCCACCTGGGCATAAGTTATTAAAATTAATGTAATTAAAATAAAACAGGACAGTTAAGTAATATATTAATAGTATAATATATGTTATATATTTTATACATTACTATATTAATAATGTTAAAAAGTTTGAAGTCTTTTGTTTTACCTATAATGTTTCATTGGTACATATAGTGAAGATAATTAGTGTGGAAACAGGAGAAGTAAATTATAGCAACAAATTAATTCATGAAAAGCATGTAAAATATACAATCTTTTTTTTTTAAATATATTTGAAAATCATATTTTCAAATTCTTGCCTTATAGAATAATAATAATTTATATGGCCATCAAACATTCTTTATGTGTATTGAAGATACATCTGGAAAGTCATTCGGTGTTTTTTTAATGAATAGCAATGCAATGGGTAAGAATAATATATTTGATAATATATTTATAGATTTCACTCGAAATGTTTTAACTGCTCTCTTTATTTCAATCATGCATATTGTGTGTGAGAGTAAACTCTATTATAGTTAATATTAACGTGAAATTATTATAAGAAGATTTTGAAATCAAAGACAAAATCAATTTTTGCATGCCAGTGCATCTATTTTGGGGAGAGTATGCTATGTTGTGGCATTCAGTCACTCTATTTTCCTTTCAAAGGAATATTGAAACATATCCATGCCAATGGGCCTTTTCATTCCCACAATCTCATTTGTCGAGATAAGTAAACATGCCACTACAAATGAAAACAAAAAAGATGTCTATGGAAATAGAAAAAAAGAGTATTTTTTTAGTTTATCATAATTCATATAACGTAGTATTTTACTTTTTAATATTATGAGTGTAATATCTAATAGGTGAATTGGTGATAACAAAAAATTAAAGAAATTAATCACATTTCAGCCAGGATCAGTTTATTACATGGTTATCCAGTCAGTTACTCTGTCTTACATTTAGAAAATTTACAATAAAACTTTTGACACTTTGTCTTTTAGAAATTAATATGTGATAATATGATCTTTCAGATAATCTTCAATTTAAATGACTAATTAAAAATGAAGTTTTAGAGAAAAATCTTTTGGTCGTCAGAGAACTAATCCTTTGCAACTAACCCTTTGCAGCGCAATATCCAGGGGAGCTTTTGCCACCATCTGTGAAAGAAAATAGCTGGGATATTTTATTATAAGCCTCAGACATTTTGGCGTTTTACTTTTTTCCCATGTTATTCCTGCATTCAATATTTCATTATTTCTTAATTATTTAAAAATATTGTAAAATAATGTAGCTAATACAAATTAATTTAAATGGACTTTGCAATTAATTGCTATAATCCCTTTCACTATTTACATATAAGTTTACCAATTTTATTTTGCAGAGATTTTTATCCAGCCTACTCCAATAGTAACATATCGAGTTACCGGTGGCATTCTGGATTTTTACATCTTTCTAGGAGATACGCCAGAACAAGTAGTTCAACAGTATCAACAGGTGTGTTTCAGGTGTATTTTATAAAATTTTTTCTGCATACTTTTATTTCATCTAACATGACCACATATTTAGATGACTTTATTTTACATAGTAGGGGCCTCTTAGCTAAATGTTTTCGAAAATCTTATCATATTTAAGATGATTTTTCCCCCATACAATGAACTCTACATATACTCAAGTGTCTATGTTTCTGAATTCAAAATTTCTTACTTCTAGGCAGCTGAGTTCAAGAATTGGATTTCACTGAGATGTTGAATATTAAATATTTACTTTTTCATGACTTTATCTGATGGAATAAAGCAAAAGGAACTATCTTATTTAACATTGAGGATAGCCAATAAATGTGTAGGTCATATATGCTTTTGGTCAAAATCCTAGAGGTAACTGAGTTGTGAGAAGACCAATGAATCTAGCTAAAAATTCATAGCAGGTAAACTCCAGGAAAATTGGCTCTTATCCTGGGGACTTCAGAAAGTTGAGTTTGAAACCTAGCCTGAAACTTTACATCTCAAGTTACTATCTAAGCAACTCTTATTTACATATTAAGTAACATATTGTATACCTGAGCCCAATATGGGCTTTAGAGAGGTGGGGAACCCAGGACCTACACTGAAGATGATTCTAAAACTTTCATGTAATTTCTCTCTTCTAACAGTTGATATATATGATTCCTGGTGCTATAATGGAAAAGAAAATTATTTTCATTGGTATAAAATTTTAAGATTATGCCTATTTTAAAAATCTTATTTTCTTGATATACCTTTTGACATAAAATTCCCATTTGCAAAAATGATCTCAAAAGAGAATTACTATAAAAAAAGTTTAAATTAGGATCCAAAAAGCTGAAATTAGAGCAGCTAAGGTTTTTTGCAGTTTAATCATTTACATTGTCTAATCATTCTCAAATTTATGTTTATAAATGTAAAATTTAGAAAAGAAGCACACAAAATTTATAGTATCTGTAACATAAAATCATAATTACAGTTCTAGGCTGGCCTACATATAGACTTTGTGTGTGGTTATCACATGAACAAGAGAGAGAAACAATACTCTTTGACATTCCAATTGTCAAACATCAGTTGGCATAGCTATTTCCCACATGTTAAGTAAAGTCAGCAGAATGTCAAACTATTTCAAAAACAATATTGTTACATATATGTTGATTCTTCACATATATATGAGAAAAAATTTATGTCAACATATATGTTGATTCTTCACACATATATGAGAAGAAATTTCAATCACATGTCTAAATCTTTAATTCTATGGAACATATGGTGTTTAGGAGTATAGTTTAAAACATACTAATTCTTGAGAGCTTTATTTGATATCAGGTTTATTTGATATCAAGTTTGAAATAAGTTTAGTATTTCATTTGAATACAAAACAATAACCCAACATGAGTAATTAATTTCTTTTTGATTGTTACCCAGTAGCTTTTTACATATACATCATGGAGAAATCATGGATCCTATATATATATATATAGGATATATATATAATATATATATGGGATATATATATTATATATATAAGATATATATAATATATATATAAGATATATATAATATATAAAAGCCTAAAGCAAAGAAAATTTATTATGTCAAGTATGATTATGCATCATATATAACCTAATACTCAGTTTTTAGTGAAAAAAAATAACACCAGTTACATCCAAATTTCCATGTGCAAAATTATGCAAAATTATGTTGTAATGTGACACTGATATTCTCTTGCACTGAGATTGCTTGGGCCATTACAGAAATAGGAAGAGATGGCGATCCACTTGTCCCCAGGAGGAAGAAATGAAGCTGAGGCACTGCATGTGAATAAGAAAGAGCCTATGCGATAACTGGGTGGGAGCATTGCAGAACATATATTTTATTAACATTTTTGCAAACCAGGAGATAGATAACTGCCAAAATGTAAGGAAACAGAAATTCTGTACTTTTAAACATCTTTTCTGTTTTTCTTTTTTTTTTTTTTTTTTTTCATTTTTAAGACGGAGTCTTGCTCTGTCGCCCAGGCTGGGGTGCAGTGGCGCGATCTGGGCTCACTGCAAGCTCCGCCTCCCAGGTTCACGCCATTTTCCTGACTCAGCCTCCGGAGTAGGTGGGACTACAGGCGCCCGCCACAGCGCCCTGCTAGTTTTTTTTTGGATTTTTAGTAGAGACGGGGTTTCACCGTGGTCGTGATCTCCTGACCTCGTGATCCACCCGCCTCGGCGTCCCAAAGTGCTGGGATTACAGGCGTGAGCCACCACGCCTGGCCTGTTTTTCTTATATGGTGACTTGTAATGGAAAATAGGAGTGTGGTGGAAAATTTTCCCTTTTACTATTTATTTGTTGCTTTTCTTATATTATTTAACTTTCTACAATAGACAAAACATATCTTGGCAAATGCTACTTTCTGATAATGCTGCACTTTCTAATTTTTAAACACAAACTAAAACATGAAGTACAAGACATAAACTTGTTAAAAATTTCATAACACATTCAAATAGAATAGAAAATTCTTTCGAATCCAGGTAACACTAAATGTTTGTTTAAATTATATAAACTTAAATGAATTTTAGATATATAAGAAAATAAGAGGCACACTAACCTTGGTTATTAATGCTAAATATATTTATTTCTATTCAAACTAATTACATGCTCATTTGCTTTAAGCTTGTTGGACTACCAGCAATGCCAGCATATTGGAGTCTTGGATTCCAACTAAGTCGCTGGAATTATAAGTCACTAGATGTAGTGAAAGAAGTGGTAAGGAGAAACCGGGAAGCTGGCATACCATTTGTAAGTAGAATGAAGGGTTCGTGGGAATATATATCAAGCTAAATATTGTCACATAATAATAACTGTAGGAAATTGTCAGGAATATCTACTGTATACATTATATAATATAATTACGAGGCTGCCTTTTAATTGTAAAGTATATTTTATCTCATATGTAATGCCCTTGCCCCCTGAAATTACAAATGTATGCTTTTGAAGAATCAATTGTTAGTTATACTAGAACAAAATACATATTCCACTGTAAACAGAATCATAGTTTTTAAAATAGACTTTAATTTTAGAATCTATATATTTTAAAAAAATTTTCTGAAATGTATAAGTTTGATTTTTGTACATTGAAATCCACGTATATAAAAACAATGCATTCTAGTCATTATCACTGACAAATATGAATAATCACTTAATGCTTTTGTACTTAATAATTAGAAAAACCAGTTTACAAACAATACAATTGCTTCTTTAGTGAAATGGAAAGGATGGACGTTCATTTATTTTTTAAGGGTTATGTTTATAATATAAAAGATTGACCTGATTAGAGAGCTCTTTCAGTACTATGTATTGAAATACAATCTTCTGACTTTCAGGATACACAGGTCACTGATATTGACTACATGGAAGACAAGAAAGACTTTACTTATGATGAAGTTGCATTTAACGGACTCCCTCAATTTGTGCAAGATTTGCATGACAATGGACAGAAATATGTCATCATCTTGGTAATAATCAATTATACATTAAGACATTTTTAGTGTTTACACATGTGTAAGTTAATAGATTTTGCATAGTTTCTTCTTTCTATTATTAGGACCCTGCAATTTCCATAGGTCGACGTGCCAATGGAACAACATATGCAACCTATGAGAGGGGAAATGCACAACATGTGTGGGTAAATGAGTCAGATGGAAGTACACCAATTATTGGAGAGGTAAAATATGATGTTTATTAAAATTGTGCTGCTCAAATTTTCTTCTCTGAAACAAAGTTTCTGTGGATGTGCATGTGTGTGTGTGTGTGTGTGTGTGTGTGTGTATGTCTGCTTTGAAGTCTGAATTTTATATTTTAATTGTGGAGAAAGATATTAGACAAAGAAAATATTCCAAGAATTTATAAAACAGTTCTTATAAGAAGTCATGCAAAATGTAAAGATATACTAGATAAATTTCTTCATGGTTTGATCTTAGTAGATTGTATGTGTTTAGGAATTTATGCATTTCTTCTGGGTTTTCCAATTTATTGGCATATAGCTGCTCATAGTAGCCTCTAAAAATTATTTGCATTTCTATGTTATCTGTTGTAATGTCTCCTTTTCAATCACTGATTTTATTTATTTGGGCCTGCTTTTATTCTTAGTCTAGCTAAAGGTTAGTTGATTTTGTTTATATTTTCAAAAAATCAACTTTTCATTTCGTTGCTGTTTTGTACGGTTTTTTTTTCAATTTCATGTATTTCTTCTCTGATCATTTTTTCTTTTCTTCTACTAATTTAGGGTTTGATTTGCTCTTACTTTTCTAGTTCTTTAAGACGTATGACTAGGTTGTTTATTTAAAGTTTTTCAACTTTTTTGATATAGGTACTTACTGCTATAATTTTTCCCCTTAGCACTGCTTTCATTTTATCCCATAGATTTTGGTACGTTGTGTTTCCATTATCATTTGTTTTAAAAACATTTGTACAATTTTTTCCTAAATTTATTCATTGAGCCAATGGTCATTCAGGAGCATATTGTTTAATTTTCATATTTTCATATAGCTTTCAAAGTTATTCTTGTTATTTATTTCTAATTTTATTCCATTGTGGTGGAAGAAAATACTTGATATGATTTCAGTTTTTAAAAAAATATATTTTAAGACTTGTTTTTTGGCCTGACATTGGTCTACCCTTGAGAATAATTCATGTGCTGAAGAGGAGAATGTCTGTAGCCATTGGATACGATATTCTGTAAAAATCTATGAGGTCCACTTAGTTTATAATAAAGATTAAAGACAATGTTTCTTTGCTGATTTTCTGTCTGTCTGGATGATCTGTACAATGCTGTAGAAAGAATTCTCTTTAGCATATCTTATAGGACTTGTCTGATGTTGATGAAATCCCTCAGCTTTTTTGCTTGAGAAAGGCTATATTTCTTTTCCATGTTTGAAGGATATTTTCACTGGATATACTCTACTAAGATAAAAGTTTTTTTTTTCTTTTTTTTTTTTTTTTTTCTGTATAGCATTTTAATTATGTCATGCCACTCTCTCCTGGCCTGTAAAGTTACACTGAAAAGTCTGCTGTCAGATATATTGGAGCTCCTTTGTATGTTATTTGTCTCCTTTATCCTGCTGCTTTTTTCATTCTTTCTTTATCCTTGACCTTTGGGAATTTAATTATTAAATGTCTTGAGGTAGTCTTTTTTGGGTTAAATCTGCTTGGTGTTCTATATCTTTCTTGTACTTCAATATTGATATATTTCTCTAAGTTTGGGATGTTTCCTGTCATTTTCCCTTTCAATATACTTTCTATATCTCTCTCTCTCTCTCTACTTCCTCTTTAAGGCCAATAACTCAGATTTGCACTTTTGAGACTATTTGCTACATCTTGTAGCCATGCTTCATTGTTTTTTATTCTTTTTTTCTTTTGTCTTTGTGTTTTTTCAAATAGCTTGTCTTCGAGCTCACTAATTCTTTCTTCTGCTTGATCAATTCTACTATCAAAAGACTCTCATGCATTCTTCAGTATGTCCATTGCAGTTTTCAGCTCGAGTTTCTGCTTGATTCTTTTAAATTATTTCAATCTTTTCATTAAATTTATCTCATAGAACCCTGAACTCGTCCATGTTATCCTGGATTTCACTGAATTTCCCCAAAACAGCTATTTCAAATTTTCTGTCTGAAAGTTTGCATATCTCTGTCACTCCAGGATTGGTCTCTGGTAACTTACTTAGTTCGTTTTGTGAGTTCATGTTTTCCTAGATGGTCTTGATGCTTGTGGATGTTTGTCAATGTCTGGGCATTGAAGAGTTAGGTATTTATTGTAGTCTTCACAGTCTAGGCTTGTTTTTGCCCATCCTTATTGATAGGCTTTCCAGGTATTCTAAGGGACTTGGGTTCTGTGATCTAAGTCTTCGTTAACTGCAGCTATATCTGCTTTAGGAGGCACCTCAAGCCCAATAATGCCATGGCTCTTGCAGACTCATAGGCTATGGCTAGGGCTGTTCTAAATGCTCCATCTATGGGTGTAGGCTGATTTCTGCCCCTTTGTACTTTCTGCTGTGGCAGGCCAACACGGAGTTCCAATGCAAAGGACCACAATCACTTTGCTCTCCCTTCACAAAGTGCACAGATTCTCTCTCCATGCACCATGGGCACTGTTAGGGAATGTGAGAGGGGTGGTATATGCAATCCAAGACTCTCTTTGCTACCCTTTTCAATGATTCTTCCCTTGATATGATGCTAAAATCAGGTACTGTGATCACTCACCTGAATTTGGTTCTTAGGAAGGTGCTTTTTTTGTGTATGGGTAGTTGTTCAATTTGATGCTTCTGCAGGGGGGAATGGTCACTGGAAGCTTCTTTTCAGCCATTTTGCTCTGTCTCTCTGCCATAAGTTTCATTCTTATCACATTCATCCAACTTAAAGTTTCTGGTGAAAGTCTTTTAAATAATTATGAACTCCTTTTGTAAAAAAAAAAAGAAAGCCCACACAGTTTCCTACCCTTAATTAATATTTCACAGAATACATGTTAACATCAGCTTTGTTCCTTATGGATCAGACAGCCAATTTGAAATATTTGGATACAAAAAATATAATTTAGCTCAATTTATCTGAAATTAAATTCTCCTTGCCTAATGTGATTATTGTAAGTAATAAGTCAAATAATGTAAAATAATTTCAAGAAGCCTAAATCAGAAGAAGACAGCATAATACACACAGTGTTTAACAGCATGGACTCAGCTGTAAGACTGTTTGGGTTTAAATTGCTGCTGTACCTGTTATTAGTGGTTTGACTTTGAACAACTTACTTAACTTCTCTGGGCATTACTTCTCTAATCTGCAAAACGACTTTAATTACAGTACCTACCTCATCTGTTAAGTGGTGATAAAAATAGTACCTGCTTTCAAAAATTCTAATGAAGATTATATGTTAGTAATTATGAAAGTACTTGAAATAGTGCCCAGTATGTATCATATTCATGTTTATTCATAAAAATAAACATAAAAGACATTTTTTAAGATTGCTCGGAGGCATAAACCTTTGGAAATAAGCTAATGTGCTTTCTTTTATGGGATATAAAATATACTATATAGAATATTTATTGTGTATTTATTAAGCTATCCTACAAGGATGCTCAAAAACAAATTTACAGTCAAAATAGCAGCCTTATACCATGTTCTGATAATTTTTCTCTTCCGAAATGCTTCATGATGTCACCTTTTTTTTTTACTGCTCTTCTTTAAATGCCTTTTAAATAGTCATGATATTCTTGTAAATTTATATATGAGTCACATACACCTAAAGAAGCAGAATAACTTTAATTTTTTTACTATTCTTAACTTCATTAATTTGAAATTCCATTTATTTATTTTTCTATTTTTTATGTATATATGTGAATGATCTATTCTTCTAGGTATGGCCAGGATTAACAGTATACCCTGATTTCACTAATCCAAACTGCATTGATTGGTGGGCAAATGAATGCAGTATTTTCCATCAAGAAGTGCAATATGATGGACTTTGGATTGTAAGTAGCTATTTTAAACCAATGATTTTGGTCAAAGACCATAAAATTATTTATCTGTAAAAATTACTAAGTCAACAAGATACATTTTTTTCTGATGTATTCAACATAAAATTTAAAGCTACTATAATGTTTTTTCCTAGAATGTATAAATAACCCATCATGTGCATAAGTAAGAAAAAAAAAACAAAACAAAAAATGCCAATCAAGGTTTTTCGTTTTTAGCAATACACTTTATAGAATAAATTTTATTTCCATATCCAAGGTTTTGTTCATTTATGACTAATCATTTACCTGAAAATTAGTTAATAAGATTTGGTGATAAGCCTATTGCAGTGCAATTAACAAAATATTTATTAAAGTTTATCACAGTCAAGCAACAGCAGCAATATGATCTGAATAAGCCCCTGTCCTTTAGAGACTTCTCTTTAGTAAGCTATGGAAAAGAACAAATAAAAATTGGCAATAGGTTAAGTATTACTGTATCTCAAAAAAGCAACAAACAGAATCCTAGTTTGCTCATAAACTCATTAAAGAAAAATACAGTCGTGCGTGGTGGCTCATGCATGTAATCCCAGCACTTTGGGAGCTGAGGTGAGCCAATCATTTGAGGTCAGGAGTTCGAGACCAGCCTGACCAACATGGTGAAACCCCATCTCTGCTAAAAATACAAAAATTAGCCAGGCTTGGTGGCACATGCCTGTAATCCCATCTACACTGGAGACTGAGGCAGAAGAATTGCTTGAACCCGGGAGGTGGAGGTTGCAGTGAGCCAAGATGGTGCCACTGCATTCTAGCCTGGGCAACAAGGGTGAAACTCTGTCTCAAAAAAGAAAAAAAAAATACAAGTGTTTAAGAGTTTCTTTAAATGAAGTTGTGTACCTGTAGTTATTGATGGCCTGCTGCTGGGGATGGAAACTAAATTACAACTGCATAGAATTCGGAAAAAAATACATAATGGACACACTAGGGGTGACTATATTTTCTTTGGTTTTTAGGTCCACACCATCTCTATTTTCCTTAAGTGCTCACTATTGATTCAATCATTATTCTAATTATTCACTTATTTATTAACTCAATCAACCATTTAGTTAGCAAATATTTATTTTGCACCATGTATCTATCAGATATGTTGTTGGGAATACAAAGATGGAAAAATTATGTTTTCTGCTGACAACATGGATTTGCGTAAAGGATTAGCATAATCTTCAGAATTCCTATGATGACAGTAACAAAATGAAGATGAAAAGACTTCCATTATTTAACATAAAATCGGTGATATCACACCACTAATAACTAGCAATTGGTAGAAATAAAAAAATTTTACTGTGATCTTGAGCTTTATTTTAAATTCTAGTTCTTATATTATTTAACCTATATTGAAAGTTTCTTTAGTCTTTTATTTTTTTCCTAGTTAGGAGCCACTTTGATTATGGCAAGGTTACAAGTATAAATAATACTGTAGGAATAGTGAGACAGAGCCTGATTGTGTTATAAAAAGACAGAATATTGCATTTCTTGCATTCATTGAAAACTGAAATTCCTAATTCACCTCCAAAGTGTGGGATAGGTTATTTGAGAAAGGCAGAGTATTTCCAACACTGCTACAGAAGCATTGTAACTAAACCTTAAACAAACAAACAAAAAACACAACATAAAACGCAGTATAATTTCAAAGATCAGTGAACATCAGTGAACTAATGCATATCATGGATAAACAGTGGATATTCTACTTTTAGCTATTATTTAAATACTTGCCATATCACACTGCTAAGTGGTTTATCTAATTATTTCACTTTCTTCAGATTATTGTTTCTGATCCAGCTAAAACAAGTTGTTATTCAACTGATAAACTTTTATATTTATGTCAAGTATAAAAATAGTTTTATAATTTACTAGATTTATAATTTAGTTTCCATGCTAATATTTGTGAATTTTAGGTTTAAATATTAAAATCACTTTGGGAAATGATGTGAGCTTAATTGTCATTGAAGTATAGTTTTTGTGTATAAAATATAATAAATTTGAATTCTCTTTTTTACATCATTTGTGAAATAATTCCCTAATAGTTGAGAAACAAAAGTCTACTGTACTTAGTATAATTAAAACTAAAGCTATGATTTCAAAAGTGTTAGTCAATATGTTAAAAATTAAAATGCCATTTCCATTTTTGAATACATATACATATTTTGATATCATGTTGTTATTTTAGTTCTATTCTTAAAAATCTAATAAGCGAAATTATTCAATGAAAAAACTGAATAGTTTAATATATAGTATTTGGAAACATAAATTTTATTAAGAAGATATGTCCAAATAAGTTTACATATCCAAATAACTAGAAGCTTAATTGGTTATATTCTTTCTACATTTCATGGGAATCTTATAAAAATGAAATTCTTTCATAAATTCTTTTAAAAACAGGTCTGTATTTATTTAGATTTAGTTTAAATGTGAGTATAAAATGCCGTCAGATCACTCACAATTTTTAAGGAATTTTAAAGAAGCTTGAGGTACATTCTCAGAAACAAAGTTGACTTTTTTTTTTTTTTTTTGAGACTTGTCTTGCTCTGTCACCCAGGCTGTAGTGCAGTGGCGCTATCTTGGCTCAGTGCAACCTCTGCCACACGGGTTCAAAAGATTCTCCCTGCCTCAGCCTCCCGAGGAGTTGGGATTACAGGTGCACTTCACCACGCCCAGCTAATTTGTGTATTTTTAGTAGAGACGGGGTTTTGCATTGTTGGCCAGGCTGGTCTGGAACTCCTGGACTCAAGTGATCCACCCACCTCGGCCTCAAAAAATAGTTTTTAATAGACTTAAGATGATTTGAATGATACCTACATATCTTTAGATGTTCTTATTACGATCAATCCACTGAGGCTTTTGCCTCATGACTACAATGTTCCAAATCTACTAGTTGTAATATTAAAAATCTTAATTTAATGCACTGGTATATGATATTAAATAACTGTAGTTTCACTTAAATCATTTGGATAAGTTAGAGAATTAAAATGCTTTTATAATTTTCAAAATGCCACTTAAAAAACACTACAATAGATAAATTCTTTTAAAATACAGGTAGTAAGTTTAATTTAATACAATCTTGCTATATAGACATACTTCAGACATATTTAAGGAAGGTTACTAAAATATTAAATGTCATGTTTTATGTAAAATACGGTTAAAATTATGAAAAAAATTTTTGCCTCAGTAGGTTAATAATTTATGTTCTTGGTTCAAAAAACTATTTTCCCTTTTATTGTGAGCTGGAAAAATAATCACATTCTGATTCAATCATGGTAAAATAGTCGTACAATAAAACTTTTAAACATTTTTAAAATTATTTTCAGTAAAACCAATTAATTTTTTTCTAAAAATGTGTTCATCCTTAAATTACATAATAATGTTTACTTTCAGTGATGAAAGATTTTGTGAAATTTATGGCAAATTTACACATATTTAACTCAAATAGAAATGATATTAATATCATAGTTGAGTGTTTTGCCCTTGCAATTCCTCAACTATGTTATATACTTGGATGTTAAAATTGTTTAGAAAAAGACGCTTTTAAAATTTAAAATAATGCAGCTCACTATTCCCAAATTATACATTTCAGTAGCAGTTTTTTAAAAATTTAATGTTATTGGTGGAATCATGAAGAAAAACATAGTTTACCTACACTTATTTGCTGTATAACTATGGTATACCATTATTAATTTCTACTGGACACAGGAAACAAAATTGAATATAACATTCCAGACAATTTCAAAAAAATAAATCAATGTAGCTTTAGATATTTTTGTACTTTGGAATAACTATATTAATTTCTCTCATTTCTGCTTACTCTGAAAACATTTGGGAAGTGGAAATATATACTGATTAAATGTGTCATGATAACAAATCTATTCATTTTTCCCTTGAGCACCATTAATTTATCATTTCAATTCCATGTATCAAATTTCCTTAGCTTCTTTTTATATCCACAGTTAGAAACTTTCATGAGAATGTTTTGAGAATAATAGAGATGAATAATCATATTGAATGTGCTTGGGTCAGAGGAACTCAGTATTTAGGGAAGCTTTTGCAAACTAAATAAGTATGTCTAGTTATAGTTATAATTTTATGAAACAAATGACTACAGTACAAATGATTCACCATTACATGTTTTTTAAAAATTATTGTATTAGTGTCTTTAAGTGACACCATCAGTCTCAGATCTTTTCTAACATGTTATAAATATTATCTATTTGGGAAGTCTCAGAAAGCAGTATGAAAGATAGGTTTAATGATTGCAAAGTTAATATAGCATTGTTAAGGTTAAAGGGAGGATTGAAAGCTGAAATAAGAGGGGAAGAATTCAAGAAGGTGAAAAGCAGTGAGTCTTAAAATATGGGCATGATGTGGATGGGGAAAAGGAAATGTAATTAAGAAAATCTACTTTTTCTGAGGGAAATAAAAGTAACATAGATAAGGATGTGACTAAATGTGATGCCTTTATGTGAAAGGAGACTGTTACAGAGATGTGAAAAATGAGGCTTATGGAAGTCCTCGACACAGTTTGCAGAGAAGACGGAATGCATATTTCCTGAGTATATGTGCTGTGATACATGATTTTATAAAATTTATCTTTTTTAGTGCAAAGACTTAACTGGGTTATGGTTACATAGCTAGTAGGTAGTGGGACGAGATTGGGGCCTATGTTAAAATGGCTATAAAATCCATGAACGTAATATCCCACCACTATTTCTTCAAGAGCGGTTTAGGTCTTGGTTCTCAGAGTGTGATCGTGCTTACCTGGGGTTCTCTGAATGTTTCAGAGATTCTGTGAAGCCATAACTATTTTAATTAAAATACTAAAGGCTATTTGCCTTTTTAAAACTTTCATTCTTTTATGAGTGTATAGGAGCTGTTGGTAGGCAAATTTTGCTGCTAGCAATGTGCTTAGCACATCATAGAAACTAGATAAAGATTAAATGAAACAAAATAGGTTGAATCAATGAATATGCAAGGAATGTATATATTAATGGACTCATAAAGAGAAGACTAATAGCTATTTAGAAATGACTTAAGACTTATAATTAATGTAATATATATATATAATCAAAACTAGATACATGAACTACATTTTGATTGTTTAAAATCTCTTTATCCCATCTAAGATACTTATCTGATATAGACATTCTGTTTATTTTTAGGTTGGTAGCTTATATTTATCTTCTAGGAATTAATGAGCATTATGGTTATCTTATATAAAACATTTTCCAACAACTAGAGAATTTCTGCTAATAGGATTTATAATTATGTAAAATCTGCTATTCTTCATTTTGTATCCATTCAGGACATGAATGAAGTTTCCAGCTTTATTCAAGGTTCAACAAAAGGATGTAATGTCAACAAATTGAATTATCCACCTTTTACTCCTGGTAAAATTTATTTGGTTATCTATTTACTGTTTTAACTGAGAATAATTTTCTAGTTGACTGGTAATTTCTAACATATATTTCTAAATTACAATTTTTGGTATAGTTTTAAAACCATAAAATCAATTTGTTTATTTTTTCTTCAGCCAAATATTTTCTGCCTAGGATTATATTTAAATAGACTAATCTAGTATAAGGCTTTAAAATTGGTCCATAAATATATAATGTACAATATAGTTGGGTATAGGTATATTTCTATATTGTTAAAGGTTATTTTTAAAATTAAATTATTTGTTATTGAAGTTAGGAAACAGAGTATTTACCAGTGTAAATATAAATCTAATAGTTAATCCAAGTTCAGCAGGAGTGAAAGATGAGGACCTAATTAGGTTTAATTGAATTGTCCTTTTTCATTATTTTTGACCAAATATGGAATTTCGTAGCAGAAAAGAAAAGGGATATAACATTTATAATGGAAAATATATATTATAACGTTTATAATGGAAAAATGTAAGAAATGTTTCTTATGTATTTTCTCAAAGATATTCTTGACAAACTCATGTATTCCAAAACAATTTGCATGGATGCTGTGCAGAACTGGGGGAAAGAGTATGATGTTCATAGCCTCTATGGGTACAGCATGGCTATAGCCACAGAGCAGTAAGTGCAATTTCATTCAAAGACTTCTTTCATATTTATTGTTTAAAATGTTTTTGATAATTTATCAATGTATTAATAGTTAGGAAATAGCAAAGTTAAAAAAAGAAAGATAACATTTTATGCCAGCTAAAAAGTTATGGCATTCAAAATATCAGTTCTGTTACTAATATTCATGAATTTGGGACTCATTTATTAAGAATGACATGGTAGGCTGGGTGCAGTGGCTCACACATGTAACCCCAGCACATTGGGAGGCCGAGGCAGGCAGAACACCTGAAGTCAGGAGTTTGAGACCAGCCTGGCCAACATGGTGAAACCCAGTCTCTATTAAAAATACAAATATATCTGGGCGAGGTGGCAGGCACCTGTAATCCCAGTTACTTGGGAGGCTGAGGCAGATGAATAGTTTGAACCCAGGAGGCAGATGTTGCAGTGAGCCGAGATTGTGCCACTGCACTCCAACCTGGGCGACAGAGCTAGACTCAGTCTCCAAAAAAAAAAAAAGAATGATTCTCTCTCTCTCTCTCTCTCTCTCTCTATATATATATATATAAATGTGTGTGTATATATATATTTATATACATATGTATATATATTTATATATGTATAATATATATTATATGTATATATTTATATACATATTATATATATATTTATATATGTATAATATATGTTATATGTATATATATTTATACATATGTATATATAAATATATATACATATGTATATAAATATATATACATATGTATATAAATATATATACATATAATATATACGTATACCTCAATACACTTTTTGTAGTGTGGTGACTCCAATTATATATTCATTTCTACATTTTCAAATATTAGCAGGCAATGTTGGGCTAAAACTTACATATTTAAGAGAATTTATTTATTTTTTTTTAGTTTCTAGAAGTTAACCACTGTCCACAACTACAAGCATCACTCATGTTACCCAACTATTATTGATAACATTTTCATAATTGGAAACATTAGGAAATGTGTAACAATATTCTCAAGTGCTTTTCCATGTTATAATCTTTATTACATTGAAACATAGCCTGTTTTTTCTTTCTTAAGATATATTAACTTAAACATGTATATAAATATATACGTATTATATATAAAAATATGTATATATTTATATACGTATAATATAATTATATGTATATATATTTAATTGAGACCCTTTTTATATATATAAATATATACATAAATGTGTATGTATATATATATTTAACTGAGACCCTTTTTTTAACTCCTAGATTTAAATTATCATTAAAAATTTTACCATTTCTGAATATAACTGTGTTTTCAGCTTGCATCTCACAATTGGCCTGGGAAAATATTGCCCCAAGAACAGGTCTTTAACTATTTTTCAAAAAGAAATATTTTAATTAAAACATAGTTTTCTAATTAATATCCTTCTAAGTAATTTTCTAGTATGTTTTTATAAAATATGATATAAAACAAAAGAAGAAAACAATCATATGTTCATTATCTGCTAATTTTCAAGCATTGTTAATGGTCCCGTGATATAATAGTCAATAAACCAAATATTGTTCTCAATATACTTATGATTTTCTCATAATTAAACAGTTGTGATTGTTTATTCAAATTTGTATTTTTCTGGTCCTAAATCATACTGATACCAGAACTCTTAACCACTGTCTTCATGGTGTTAGTTTAATTTACTTTGTAAACTCAATAGAGTATTACATGTAACAGTGTTTAAGTTAATATATCTTAGGAAAGAAAAAACAGGCTATGTTTCAATGTAATAAAGATTATAACATGGAAAAGCACTTGAGAATATAGTTACACATTTCCTAATTGTTTCCAATTATGAAAATGTTATCAATAATAGTTGGGTAACATGAGTGATGCTTGTAGTTGTGGACAGTGGTTAACTTCTAGAAACTAAAAAAAATAAATAAATTCTCTTAAATACGTAAGTTTTAGCCCAACCTTGCCTGCTAATATTTGAAAATGTAGAAATGAATATATAATTGGAGTCACCACGCTACAAAAAGTGTATTGAGTTCAAGTTCAGGTATAATATTTTCTATTTATAAGGGAATTCAATTACTTTAAGTAGTATATTTCAAAACCAAGTGTTGAGTGGATACCAAATGCACATGTTTATTTAATTTGGTAAAGGATGATTGGAGTCATTCAAAATTTAGTGATTTCTAAAAATTCCCTTTCACTGTATTTTACCAGAATATATTTAAGTAAGTAAATATTAACAGCAAAATACAAACTTGATATAAAATTTTGACATAATTATTATAAATATTATGGCATGGTGTATTAGTCCATTTTCATGCTACTGATAAGATATACCTGAGACTGGGCGATTTACAAAAGAAGAAGGTTTATTGGATTTACAGTTCCAAATGGCTGAGGGGGCCTCACAATCATGGCGGAAAACAAGGAGGAGCAAGTAACATCTTAGGTGGATGGCAGCAGGCAAAGAGAGAGCTTGTGCAGGGAAACCCCCATTTCTTTAAAACCAACAGATTTCATGAGACTCATTAACTATCACAAGAAAAGGAAAGACCCGCCCCCATAATTCAATCACCTCCCATCGGGTGTCTCCCACAACATGTGGGAATTGTGGAAGTTACAATTCAAGATGAGATTTGGGTGGGGACACAGCCAAACTATATCACATGGCTTTGGAATTACGAAATTTTAGAATTTAAATACCAACTTTATTTTTAAAAATAAATTTTATTTATTAATTTTGTTGTATTTTTAGAGCTGTAGAAAAAGTTTTTCCTAATAAGAGAAGCTTCATTCTTACCCGCTCAACATTTGCTGGATCTGGAAGACATGCTGCACATTGGTTAGGAGACAATACTGCTTCATGGGAACAAATGGAATGGTCTATAACTGGAATGCTGGAGTTTGGTTTGTTTGGAATACCTTTGGTAAGACAGTTTCATACAGTGTTACTCATAAAAGCAACAATTACATTAATTTTTAATGTAATCTTATGAATTTTAGTAAAATGATCAAAAGGCACATTACAGAAATAATTCAGTTTTTTATTTTTATGGAATTTATGAGGAAAATAAGAATACAGATGGTATCTATAATTTTCAAACCATTAAAGTGGGAATGTAGAACTAATAAAATTCAATGAAATCAAGATAATTGAGGAAAACAAATATAAACAGCATAGAAAAGCTTATATAAAATATATAAAGAAAAAATAGGATGGTGAAGAAAAGTTCAAATATATTGGTTATAAAAATAAATGTCAGAAGTCTAAGTCTATTTAAAATACTAGATTATCAGTTTAGTTTTAAAAGATAATATTTTGTTTAGAATATAAACCATAAGAACAGAAAAAAATGTTTAAAATTTCAAAAGTGGAGAAAATGTGTACTAAATTCAGGATAGTATTTTCTGGAGGGTCCTTGAATAAGGATAATGCAGTCTTATATGGGTACACATTGGGCAAAGCTCAATTTTATTTGGAATAATTAATTTCAAAGCTCAACATGAGCACATGGTCACAGTTTGTTATTTTATTCCTACAGTTACATATTATATTATAAATAAGAAAAATCAAACCAAAGAAGTTTAGTTTGGGATTAAGAAGCAACATATTTTCATACAATAATTTCATCTTTTACAATGAATTAATGAGAACATCAAAATAAAAAATGAGTAAAATTTAAATACAAAAGGGTAAGAAAATGCATAAAGGGCCAGTGAAGGAAAGAACCTGTAAAATAATGCAACTAGAGACAAAGATGAAGCAAAAATGGAAAATAAATTGGTTTAAGGAAGCGTATATAAAAGGAGTAAAACAAATTGCATATAACGCACATTAATCAGTTGAGGCATACAGTGTGATGCTCTAGGCAAATTTGAGAATCTTAGCATTATAAATAGTAAATATATTTGTTATTTAGGTTGGAGCAGATATCTGTGGATTTGAGGCTGAAACCACGGAAGAACTTTGCAGAAGATGGATGCAACTTGGGGCATTTTATCCATTTTCCAGAAACCACAATTCTGACGGATATGAAGTAAGTGCCTCTTGTTCTCCGTGTTGTGAGATAAAACACAATCATAATTTTTATTAATGTTCTTAAATCTACAGAGTATATGGTCTGAAAGATTGTAGCATAATTTATAAAGCATTGTTAGAAGTCCCTCTCTCAAGTCCTATACACATTTTGTATATTTTTACATTTTTTAAAAAACGGTCAAATAAGGAAGTCATGAAATGAAATGTATTCACAGTACAAATATTTTAGTTGAGACTAACGCATACACTGTACAAGTATATTAATTTACCAGTATTTTAAAGTAGAGCCAAAGCTTTTAGAGTATGAATTATTGGATTCTAACAATGTAAGTTCCAGGTAACTTTTATACAAAGAAAAGTTATAATATACTGTCATGGATTTTGAGTTTTTGTTTAGTTCATGTAAAACAAAAATTTAAAGATACGCACAAAACAATTAGAGTCCAGCATCTTTCAATAATAAATAGAACTGGCATAGAGACAAAAACAAAACTAACACTTTTAAAACACAGTTTTGGACTGGTAGAAGCAGAAGTGCAAGACAATACAAATCTAGTCTACCAGCCCTGGGAACTCAGCATACTGTGGGCTCACGATCATAGGCATGTTTTTCAGAGAGAATAGTAAAATTCAGTTAAACCATTAAGTCAGTTAAGTATCTGTTGGTTAAGAAACCATTCAATGCTCACACACTGGTTGCATACAGGGCTTATATTGTTTTTGAGAAGAGGGACAACTACTGAGCTCAGCCTGGAAGGAGGCATAATCGAAAATAATTAAGGTACCAATTGGAGATTAGTTTCTTCCTAATACACCGAAATGATACTTTCAGGAAATGTGTGTCCATGGGAGATTTTGATAGAAATTACACAACACTCTACGTTCATTTGTATTCTCCAAAATGCTGATGATAAGACAGAAATAAATTTTGAAATTTATTGGTGAAATAATGTGAATGATAAAGGGAGTGGGCATGAGAAAATGAGGAGAGCCTGCAGACCACTGTTCAGGTCTGAACTTGATGAAGATGAAGGGAAGGAAGGTGGTTTGGTAGGGAGAATCCCGAATTGCAGCCTAGTTCTAACCAAGTTTCAGTCAAGTGAGTGGGGAGTCCTTCAGGGAAAGTTGACCATTGATCTTTCTCAAATCTCCCAGGAATGAGCCTGCATGGTGTTCTTACTATGCTCATTCAAGGCTGGGAGCAGCACTGGGAAACATAGTTTTCAGTGCAACTTAATAGTGGATTCAGGGAGACAGTAGCTGAGGTCTTCAGTTAATATTGTTACCCAAAGCAAGAGGTCTAAACAGGCTTGTCCATATCACTGTTACTTGGGTGAAGGAGCCACTTATCTCCCCTGAGCTCAGTAGAGAGGCTGCACTTCAAATTGTAGATCTACAGGCTGTCCAGGTAACTCTGTTCCCTGTGTTCCTGAGCCAGCAACCTACCTGTGATAATTCTAGTAGCAATGGCATAAAACAGTAAGTCCTTAAGCAAGCCCATTTCAAGCCTCTGCTTTAATGTGTCACATATAATAACATCGTATTGGCCAGAGTAGTTTGCATGACTGAACGCCACGTCAAAGCGTGGGTAGGTATGCTCTACCTTCACTGGTAGGGATTACAATATTCCATGATAAAGGCTGTGGGTGCGAGGAAGCATGAAACATTGATTTACAAGATAAAAATTCTATTTTGTTAAAAAAATTATTTTTCTGTGGCAACACTTTATGTTGAAATGTCCACTTCAAAATTAAGTTTAATTAAAACATATAACAAAACCTAGAAATAGTCATTCAGACACTTTGATGATGAAATAGGAATAATTTTAGTTTCTCATAAACAAGCTGAAATTTATGTAGTTTGCTTTAAAAAGCAGATTAAAAAGCTCCTACTTTAACTTTCACTCTTATTTTAGCTTTCTTATTTTAATTTCTCTTTCTATCTTACAGCATCAGGATCCTGCATTTTTTGGGCAGAATTCGCTTTTGGTTAATTCATCAAGGCACTATTTAACTATTCGCTACACCTTATTACCTTTCCTCTACACTCTGTTTTATAAAGCCCATGTGTTTGGAGAAACAGTAGCAAGACCAGTTCTTCATGAGTGAGTACTATGTACAATAATTTA
The DNA here is from genome assembly GCF_009828535.3 of Hylobates moloch. Lineage (NCBI taxonomy): Eukaryota > Metazoa > Chordata > Mammalia > Primates > Hylobatidae > Hylobates > Hylobates moloch. The sequence goes on along the minus strand of NW_026652288.1, from coordinate 75,681,535 downwards.
ATAACACCTTTTAAAGTATGTTCAAACTTATACAGAAAAGATTAACGGAGATAAATCAAGATATCAATTAAATTTCTGCTGCTTGTTTTTACATTTGTATAAATGATTTGAAGAGCTATATAATGATGCCAGTAAATATATTTAATTGGACAATGTTTAGATAGAAATGAGAGAATTAAATAGAACTTACAAGGAAAAGATATATAAAATATGTGAGGATATTTTATCAGTAAAGAGATTAAGCATAGAATTATTAAAAATACAACAACTAAATATTCAAACAATAAACTAAATATAGATCAAGAGTAGAGTATAATACTTACAAAAAAGGGAAATTGTGCTTACTTTTGCATATATCTTTGACCAGATCAGGGCTTTTCTGTGATGACTTAAAGATCCTTTTAAATTCAGGTAAAAACTAGAGTTTACCACAAAAAAGCTTTAAGTGAAAAAAGTAGAATATGAAAGATTTCCTATACTTTATGAACCTATCTTATAGGAGAAAATAATTAAACAGAAGAGTTTTTGTATAAATAAAAAGTAACCTTGTCATCTATGATAGATTTTTTCTGAGTATGAGATGAACTAATTTTCTTTCTCTCTTTTCTTCCTTCCTTCTTCCCTTCCCTACCCACTTTCTACTTTCCTTCCCTCTGTTCCCAACCCTTCCTCCTATCCTCCCTCCCCTCCTTCTTTCCTTCATTTCTTCCTTTTCCTTTCCCCCTCTTCTACTCCCCCCTTCTTCCTTCTTCCCTTCCTCCCTTCCTTCTTGAGTGCCAGATGAACAATAAAGGATGTAAGAACTATGGATTCAAAATGTCATCTGAAACAAGCACAATTCAAGATAATAACAATTCCCAGGAAAAAACTGAAAGGATAAACTGAACCAGTAATTTGGATAAACTAATTTTTTCATTATTATACTTTAAACATTGTCATTGTTCTTAGGTTTTATGAGGATACAAACAGCTGGATTGAGGACACTGAGTTTTTGTGGGGCCCCGCATTACTGATTACTCCTGTTCTAAAACAGGTATGCTCTATAGGTTTAATAACCTTATTGTTTAAACTTTGTATAACTAAATCGACCCTACATTACAAAACATCTGAATAATAGATGTTACTCAGTGGACTGTTTCAAGCTGATAAATATGAAGTTGGAATTCTACGATGTGAAACAAATTTCAAAAAGTTATAGAAATATTAAGTAGATCTATGCTTACCAAATATGTAATATCTAACTGGGGACAAGAAAATTACATGAAGTTATTGCTCTGAAAAAAACTGTATTATCAAATCAAAATCAAATCATAATAACAAAGAGCTCTCATTTAAGTAGACATATACACTGACATTTTGCTCAATTGTAAATAAAGAGGAACTGGAAAACTCACTGATCAGATGAAAATGTTGGAGAAACACTGGAGTGAGTTGGTAATTATTACCTATTTTTAAAAGGTGTATGTGTCCATTGAGGTATACAGAAATAAACATATTCACATTCACAATGACCATGTGGTTTATAACAATATACATATATGCATACATTATTTTAATTGCTATCTAAATTACTTTTTTTATTTACCTCTTTGTTTTTGTAAGTTTTACAATATGATATCTAAAGCTAATAAAATAGCCCTTTGATTATTATCTATAGGAAATATTGGAGTGTAACAACATAAAGTTCTTTTCCCTTGACTATGAAAACCCAACTTAATATTTGATAAGATCCTCTCTGTTAAAAATTGAAATTAAAAAATACATATTATCTTTATTTTAGGGAGCAGATACTGTGAGTGCCTACATCCCTGATGCTATTTGGTATGATTATGAATCTGTAAGTAACCTTAACATACTAATGGACTCACAAGTATTATATTTTCAAACATTTCTACATAGAAACTTAATTCCATAGAAACTTAACTACATAGCATACATATTTTTAGAATTTCTGTTATTACTAAAAAAAATAATAATTTCAAACTTTAAAAATGTGTTAAAATTTGTGTAAGTATACCCTTTGTTGCACATGAGCTAGACTCTAATATGAAGTTATATTATTTAGCATAAAAATATATTATTTATTTTTAAATTTTGGAAATAAAAGGTTAGCAGTAATTTAGGAAGGAGTGGCAACTTATTTTAATGCTTTTCCCTATTTTACATATTTATCCTATTGCCAGAAGACTTGAGTGCTGAGCTAATCTTATGTATTTGTTTTTATATGGTATATTCAAATATTTGAAAAAGGCTTTTATTTCAACCTTGAAAAGGCAAAATAACAGCATTCAAATACACCATCCATGTTTTCAATTGAACAAGACCTTTTGAGCAATATTTATTTTATTTTATTTTATTTTATTTTGTTTTTTGTATTTTTTTTTAGTAGAGATGGAGTTTCACCATGTTGGCCAGGATGGTCTCGATCTCCTGACCTTGTGATCTGCCCACCTCAGCCTCCCAAAGTGCTGGAATTACAGGCATGAGCCACTGCGCCCGGCCGGCAATATTTATTTTAAATGATATTATTTTGCATATCACTTATATTGGCTAAGCATACCCTTTATTTTTGCAGAAATAATGATTTTAAGAAAATCCTTCCTAAAGGCATAGTTAACTTTAAACCGAAACAAGAAATATAAAAGCTCATTAAAGTACTGTTAATTATTGTAGAAAGAAAATGAGTCTCTTTTTGTTGATTTTTTTTATTTTTCAGAAAGTGAACTTATTTTTCCTCTGCTTTATTCAGCATACTGAAAAAAAAATTATCCTAAAGTTGGAAAACAATATATTCGTGTTCATTTGGATGACGTAAATTGCTCGTAATAAAAATTGCTTCCATGCATACCTTTTAATTCTTGTGAAATAGAGTTTAAAGTCTTCAATAATATTAAGAATGTTTTTAATCTTCCAATTATTAGGGTGCAAAAAGGCCATGGAGGAAACAACGTGTTGATATGTATCTTCCAGCAGACAAAATAGGATTACATCTTAGAGGAGGTTATATCATCCCCATTCAAGAACCAGATGTAACAACAACAGCAAGGTAAAATGAAAAATCATTAATTGAAATCTAAAATAAAATTCAAATTTTAATATTCCATATTTGCATTAAGAATTAGAGATAATATTTAGTTTCTTCACTGGACGATATTTGACATACAGAGGTAATACTGAACTATAACCATCGTAGTTATAAAAAGAATGAAATTATTTATATTATGATAAATATCTTGATTTTCAAAATTTCTAATTTACTTAGAAGTTAACTTCCTGTATCAAAAATTTACTCACATTAGCATAATTAAAGATAATATTTGATTCTTAATAACTATACAAAATGTGAATATTTGTTATATAATTGAGTAAAGTATTTGTTAATTTTTACATATTTGAATTTCCATACATAAATAAATCCCAATGTATTTCTTTCTGCTAAAATGTTTTAAGTTCATAAATGAACTGTATATTTCATGTTAGGTAAAGAGCAAGAGAGAAACTAAATTGCTCACTAAGTGTAAATCTCAGAAATGTTTTCTAAAAATAAAAGAAACTTGAAAATGCTGGTGCTCCATTTCACATATTCATTCTGAGTACAAAGAGCACAGAAAGTGCCGTATTGAATTCACATACCTTTCCCTATTCTGCCACAACCCAATAGGAAGTTACTCTTTATTCCTTACCCTACTGTATTTTCTTCATAACATTAAGAATATTTGAAATTATATTCTTTATTCTTTTCTTGTATGTAGTATGTTAGCGATATGCATTAGTAATTAGTAATTTAACTGTTTTGGCATTCTAGAATGGACTAGTATCATAATGTAACTGATTCACGAGTATGTTCTCAAAAAATTGTTATACACGAGAGCTGTAATGACCAACAGCAACAAACACTTTGGTAAATGCATACTGGAAGGAATACATCCTATACAGTCCAGGAGATGCCTGGTAAAATGTAACTAAAAAAAAAAAACATATTTCTTGACTACATCTCATTTCTCCTGTTATAATCATTTCATTTATAAGATTCTTACAGATTCCACTAAATATTTTTTTAATTTTAATCATATTTTTTATTTTCTTGCTCATAAGATGTAGACTTAATACATTGAGATTTAGGGTTATACAGGTTGAGCTAAGCCTTAATGGGACACATTTAATTTTTCTTGTTTGAATTAAAATATTACATTATTTCAATTTTGCAAGTATCTCAGCCTTCAAAAAATCCATTATTGCATTTATTACATTTATTCTTTTGACTCATTTTCTACATGTATAAATTATTTCAGTATTCACATAAGAACATTGATATCGGTAAATTAGCAATACATATAAATACAAATTTATTGATTTCAATGTCCTTACTGAATTCAGGGCCCATAAAACAGACAGGTGGAAGTGGACTTATTTATAGGATATTGTATTATTATGGATTTATTTTTAATCATATATGCACCTAATTTTTCTTAACAGCCGTAAGAATCCTCTAGGACTTATAGTCGCATTAGGTGAAAACAACACAGCTGAAGGAGACTTTTTCTGGGATGATGGAGAAACTAAAGGTAAGTCTGAAAGCGATATGCTTTGAATGTTCATTTTGATAATGGGAAGTTTTGGCTTTATTGATATAGGTTGTATCATTTTTAAAATACCACAATTTTTTATTTTTAATTCCTAATGTGTTTTATCTGTTGCAGGCTTTTAGGCTACTTTAAAACTTTTAACATTGTTATTTGGTTTATCTATATTTAACTAAAATATCCAGTTTTGTGCTTTTGTTTGTTGTAAGTCTTTGGCAAGACTTTTTAATCTAACTTTATCTTTTAGATTAAAATAGTCAATACATTCTCAGATATACAAATTGCATTATATTTTCAACTGTTTTAAAGTAAGGTAGTGATTATAACTAAAATTTTGTTACTGTAAACAGAAAATAAAACCAACATTTAAATATTTAGTTATTTAATGTCAAATTACTTGAGGTAAGAATGTCATCGTATCAATTGTTTACAATTTATTTTCGTTATTATCTTTAATTGAATTTCTTGAGCTCCAAACTTGGGAATTCAGTATACCAAACAAAATGTTTAAAAGTAATTTTATGCTATGGTATTTCTTATGCCATAGTAAGTTTGTCTATTTGTATTTAACTATTCACTTACAATTTTCCTCATACATTTTTAGAATCTTTTTAGAAAAATCTCGTTTCTTCTAATAGAGGGCTGTTAGGTATGTGTTTTATATATGAGTATAAAAAATTATAGTTTATCTTCTATTTTAATTAACTACTTCTCAGGTATATTAAGGAATATGCTTGTACAAATTTTAAAGAGTTACAGATAAATATAAGAAGGACAACAAGAAGAAAAAGACTATCCTAAATGCCTTTAAGTGTATATGAAACATGTGAATATTTATTTATTTATTTTTGAAAATGTGTATATTTAAAAATTACCACAGGATTCTATAATTCTCTCCTAAAACTTAAATCACCCTCAGTTAACATTCATTTAAATAAATTACATTTATTTATGGCATTATATCAATGTATTAGCAATCAAACTCATTCTAAGGAAAGATCTATTCTCTGGGTGATTTTCTCAAAGCAAGCTATGAATTACTTGTATCATTAACAGCTATTAATTATAAATATTCTGTCTTTTAATTATTATTATTCTTTACCGGTAGTCCTTTCCTTGATAAGTGTAGTCTTTCATACCATTTACCTGACTTTCAAATTTATATCTCCAAACCAGTCTTCTATGTACTTCTCTATTTGTTTGTCTAATAAAAATCTAAAACATAATCTGCCAAGATAGAACTTGGATCTTACCACCATATATCTGCTCCATCTATGGTGTTCCCTTTCTCAGTTAATGGTAACTTCATTGCTACAGATGCCAGCACCTTGGAATGGGCTATTCTCTCTCACAGCCTAAGGATTTCATTGGTTCTACTTTGATCTGCAGCCTCTCATCAGTTCCCCCACTGTCACCACCATCTTTCATGTTAATTAAGAGCAATAACTTCCTAACTGGCCTGTAGCTCTTTTTAACCCCTTTTTAAATTTTATTACAATCCAGCAGGTAGAGTAATCATTTTAAAAGGTGATTCCAGTAATTGCATCTCTTCTCAAAACCTTCTAATGATCCTCCATTTTACTCAGTTAGGAGACAGAGTTTTATTGAGACCTAGAGAGCTTATTATTTGTGCTTTAACATGTGCACACGTGCATGCGCGCACACACATACACGCACGCACACACACACACACAAACACATTATCCTGTATTGCTTTCTATTTCTCATTCAATTTTAGCACACCAACCTTCTTGCTCTTTCTTAAATACCCTGCGGTGTAAGCACACTAGGGTGAGCTCTCCTGTGAGATTAGATTCCAAACCTATTCTCTGGCTTATGTAGTAAGCCAAAACTTACTACATAGAAGTTTTGTAAAAGTGGATTTCAGCTGAACTTACATTATTTGTAGTCATCAATCAAACAATGTTGTTGAGATAACACCTCCATCGATAGCATGTGTGGTGCAATTATAAGATTACTCTTATTATTCAAATTATATAAACATTCCAACAACATACTGTCTACTGCTAAAGATGCATATGAATAGCTTACTTTCTTTTTTTTTTTCTTTTTTTTCTTTTTTTTTTTTTTGAGACGGAGTCTTGCTCTGTCGCCCAGGCTGGAGTGCAGTGGCGCAGTCTCGGCTCACTGCAAGCTCCACCTCCCGGGTTCACGCTATTCTCCTGCCTCAGCCTCCCGAGTAGCTGGGACTACAGGCACCTGCCACCACGCCCAGCTAATTTTTTCTATTTTTAGTAGAGATGGGGTTTCACCATGTTGGCCAGGATGGTCTCGATCTCCTGACCTCGTGATCCGCCCGCCTCGGCCTCCCAAAGTGCTGGGATTACAGGCGTGAGCCACCATGCCCAGCCGCTTACTTTCATATAAGTAGTTAAGTATATGAATAATATAATTCAATCAGTTATCTAATATGATACCTATGTAGCTATGTGCATTTAAAAAGTAAAAGAAAACCAGAATTCTGATTAATGGATTTGTAAGCAAACATGGAGACAGTAAAGTGATCTTCAGTTCAGGTTCTGAATATAATTTTGTTTCCTAGGACTAAAATTTTAAGCAAATTAATGTTATGGAAAGTATATTATATGAATCCTAGGATTCCCTTTATATTTTAACACTGTTTATGACAAACCATTTCAGTGCTTATCTTCAGTTTTTCTTTTAAAGAGATATGTTGAATAAAACTTGCATTACCTATATGGTACAGAATCATTGTATTCACCTATTTTCCTCATTAAAGTTTATTTAAATTACAGATTAAAGTTTATTTCAATCTTCAACATGTCTCCAGAGTTTTTTCCTTGAATACAAAAATAATAGAAAAAAATAAACAAAAAGATGCAAAATATGTTATAGTATGCCATGTCTTCCGAAGAAAAATTTACTGTTATGAGGTTTACAAGGGAGAGAATATCATTCAAAATAATACATTTTCAATTATATATTATTTACTGTACGTTTTGCTTTCTCTCAATTTCCAGAAAAATCTTGGTAGTCTTTGAAAAAGTAAACAAGGCAAATATGTATTCATTACCTCTACTTGCTGTGAAAATAAAATACCATTATTATATTATTTAGAGACAATTAAAAAATTTAAAAAGAAAATCTGTTTGGGATGCTTCATTAATAAACAGAATCTAATTTGTTCAAATTTCTTAAGTGTTATATAAGTGTAAAACCAGAGCAGAGAATTTAAAATTGCATTTTGTACTGATCACGGTATTTTTTATTTCAGATACCATACAAAATGACAACTACATATTATATACGTTTTCAGTTTCTAATGTAAGCACTCTCTTTGTACATATAGTTAAATGTATAATTTGTTCATGCCTAGGTTATTCTTTTATGATGAATTTTTTGGAAAAGGTGTTTACATTGCCTATAGATTTTAAGGGAATGTAATGAAATAAATTGTTCAATTAAATTGTTATATTTAAATTGCTAAATTCTAAACAAATTGTTACCTTAAAATTTTATAAAGTTTGAGGCCATGTAATTGATGCAAAGAAACCTTTTGACTTCTTGACATGTTATGTTTGTTTTTAGGCAACATGGCCTAGGAAAACAATTTCAACATATTTGAAAATGTTTTAATGAATTAGTCACAGTAATAATTGGTGTGGATTTTGGTTTATTAAATTTTGATTAGTTGATAGGAATGATTTTTTCATAGATATTGGGTTTTTTCATACGTTCTTTTTTAGCAAAGCTAAATTATTCTTCATCAATGTTAGGGTTAGAATCAGAATGAGTATATATGTGTTGCTTATGAATAATTAAGGTTATCTCTGAAAATAAAATTTTCTGGCATATACATAAAAATGAAAATAGTTATTAATGAGTATATTTCTATGTGATACTTGGATGAGGATAGCTGGTGGGGATAGAGATATAGATGATGACCTTTTTTTGCTATTTCATATCAGTATTGTTATTTCAGGTTTGTATCTGATGACCTAATACATAATATCTTACACTATTTTTTCCCAGAATAAATTAGATATTGTGTGCACACATTCATCATATCAGGAAGGAACTACCTTAGCATTTCAGACTGTAAAAATCCTTGGGTTGACAGACACTGTTACAGAAGTTAGAGTGGCGGAAAATAATCAACCAATGAGCGCTCACTCCAATTTCACTTACGATGCTTCTAACCAGGTAATTACAATCTTTCGAAATATTTTAGCTATCATATAATCTCACATTTAACATTATATAACCATTCAGGCACTTATCCTATTTCTCCTCACAATGTGTCTTCCTTTCTTCCCTTCCTTGCTTCCTTCCTCCCTTCATTTTTTTCTTCACTTTTTCTGAACAATATTCTGATTTATGTCAATCCAATTTGTATTTAGATATCAACATGAAGGGAATTCCTTGCTGTTTCTCTCTATACATTTCATTTTCTCATGCATTCTAATTATATGGGCCTTTCTAATATTTTCCGTAAAAATTCTTCAAATCTGAACTCTAACCTACCTATTGCACACAAAAGAAAATCCCAAATGTTTTAGCTGCTTTAGACTCTTCAACATATTGATTTAGTTCATTTCTTTAGTCTTTCTCCTGTTTCTTTTTTAGTGAGGTCTCACTGTCCTCAAAATATATCTTGTACTTTTCTAACTTTAATTTTGTGTTTACACTTGCCTTCTCCTGTAGAAAGCCTTCCTTATGTTGTGATTTTTGTCTCTTTTTACAGTTGTAGTATAAAGGGGAAAAGAATAACAAAATTGGATGCACTGTTATTGGATGCACAGATTCCAGCTCTGCGATCTCTGCTTCTAAACACACTAAATAAATCTCTCATTATTTTAGCTTTCTCATTTGCAAAATGTAATATTTCAATCATAATGTTGCTTTGGGTAGTAGATTGATGTATTAAAATGAGACTGTAATATTTAAAAACAAGAAAGGAATTATTTTTGTCATTTACCTTTTCTCCATTTATATAATACTAAATTATTAGTAATATTACCATAAATAATTTCTAAATTATTTAAGATATAGAACATTGTCTTATAATATTTTTGTCCAACTCATAGATCTCTGGCCCAGGGCTTTTCAACTATTAATTTTCAGAAAATGTGTACTGGTCAATTATTTTTTATTTAATAGGCATATTATGATTTATATTTCCTAGCACTATAAGAATAAATTGATATAAATTAAGTAATACAAGCTTATTTTAACTTTATGACTCTAATAGAGATGAAAAGAGAGAATAACAAAAAATAATTGTATTGTTATGTATGCAATATAAAGGTCTATCTGTGGCTATTTGTATGTCCACTTTATGCTTATAAATATATATATTATATATATAATCTTCATAATTCTGCTGTGTATGCCTTCATAATTCTGCTGTGCATAGATTGATCTTTATATGAATTTTCATTCCTTAAAGTTTTGCAACTATGTTTGGTGGGTATCAAAAGGTAAGCTATGCAGATGAAAATCTAGGTGTGGGATAAATCTTGCTCACATTATTCCCAAGGTATATAAGCAATAATCACACATAATTTTGACATCCCAATTATAGACACAATTCTATGTGTGTGACATGTGTACACATATGTATGTATATACATAAATACACACATATATTGCATATATATTTTCGGTTTTTCAAGTATTTTATCAAAACTATTAATGATTTAATTTGAAGAATTGCCATCGTTGCCACTTTTTGTGAAATGTAAAATATTTTTTTAAATCATCCAATGATCAGATACAGTGTTTAATGTTTTTGTTTGTTTGTGTTTTTTTTTTTTTGTCTTCAAAGGTTCTCCTAATTGCAGATCTCAGCCTTAATCTTGGAAGAAACTTTAGTGTTGAATGGAATCAAATTTTCTCGGAAAATGAAACATTTAATTGTTATCCAGATGCAGAATTGGCGACTGAAGAAAAATGCAGAGAACGTGGCTGTGAATGGCGAACGGTAATAATAATTTTAATTATTACTCATGATATGGTTTTCACATAAGCATTTTGATGCAAATTTACATATTATAATTTTAAATCTGCAGCATACAAACTAAATTCAAGTAGATAATCATTTGGAATTTGAAGTTAGCATCTCTGACAGGCAATTCACTTTTATCTTAATTAGTTATCCAAAGACATATCTTAGTAAATGCCAGGCTGAATTGATGTGTAAATTGCTTTCCAGGCACTTTGGATAGTGCAACTTTACTTAATAAAATAATACTCTGTCTGAGAGTTACACTCTACTTGGTGTTGACTGTAGCTGATTTGCTCCTTTGGGTGAGATATGCCAGTAGTGGACACTATTTTGAAAGCATTGTCTCAAGTTATTAAGACATATGATGTTGAGTAATGGGCTACTTCTCTTCCACTAAGGATGATAATCTCTGGCCAGTTATTTTGGCTTTCATTTTAACAAAATGATGATGGCTGAGGATGGCAGGTGTTTTTACCAATGTCACAGGAAAGATATTGTAAATCATTCCCTCTTGCTATGCCTGTTTTTCAAATTCTGGGCTTTTCGTTACATCATTGAGTTTTGTGAACAAATATGTTTATTTAATATAACCAAATAATTAAATGCATTTGTTATATCATTGAGGCAAGTCAAGACATATTTGTCAGCAATTTCCCAGAGACATTTACATTTGTATAAAGAGATGCATAGAATCTCTGCCTCCAGAGAAATTATCTCAATTTCTCTCCATTAATTGTTAAAGCAACATAATCTGTATCACTAGTGAAGAATAGGGAAGAATATAAGAACAGAAAAAGTGAGGAGAAGATTCTAAAATCAATAAAAGTCAAATAGTGAGGTTCACTTCTCTAAACCTTCTCTTTAAGTTGCCTCTTTTCAGCCAAATCCACATCCATTCCCCTTTGCATTCAAAGTATGCTAACTTTATCAAAACAAATATAAAGGACAGGTGGGAACAATTCATTTTACTAAAGAATAAATATCTTCTAAACATGAAAACGTGAAATTTTATCTTTCCTATTAAATAATTTTAGTGTTTTATATATGATTATATATATAACATTATATATAATGCTAATGTTACATATATACGTATATATATATGTATATGTATACACCACAGTTTTTTTATCCACTCATTGGTGAACATTTGGTTTGGTTCCACATTTTTGCAATTGCAATTGTGCTGCTATAAACATGCACGTGCAAGTATCTTTTTTGTATAATTACTTATTTTCCTCTGAGTAGATACCCAGTAGTGGGATTGCTGGATCAAATAGTAGTTCTGCTTTTAATTCTTTAAGGAATCTCCACACTGTTTTCCATAGTGGTTGTACTAGTTTACATTCCCATCATCAGTGTAGAAGTGTCCCCTTTTCACTGAATCCACGCCAACATCTATTTTTTTTTAATTTTTTGGTTATGGCCATTCTTGCAGGAGTAAGGTGGTATCACACTGTTGTTTTAATTTACATTTGCCTGGTCATTAGTGACGCTGATCATTTTTTCATATGTTTGTTGGCCATTTGTTCATCTTTTCTTTTGAGATTTGTCTATTCATGCCTTTAGTCCACTTTTTGAAGGGATTGTTTGTTTTTTCCTGCTAAATTATTTGAGTTTGTTGTAGATTCTGGATATTTGTTCTTTGTCAGATGTATAGATGGTGAAGATTTTCTCCCACTCTGTGGGTTGTCTGTTTACTCTGCTGACTCTTCCTTTTGTACTGCAAAAGCTCTTAATTTAATTAAGTCCCAGATGTTTGTCTTTGTTTTTATTGGATTTGCGTTTGTTTTTTGGTCATCAAATCCTTGCCTGAGCCAATTTCTAGAATGCTATCTTCTAGAATTTTTGTATTTTCTGGTCTTAGATTTAAGTCCTTAATCCACCTTGAGTTGAATTTTGTATAAGGTGAGAGATGAGAATCTAGTTTTATACTCCTACATGTGGCTTGCCAATAATCGTAGCACCATTTGTTGAATAGGATGTCCTTTCCCCACTTCATGTTTTTGTCTGCTTTATCGAAGATCAGGTGGCTTTAAGTATCAAGGTTTAATTCTGGGTTCTCTATTCTGTTCCATTGGTCTATGTGATTATTTTTATACAGTACCATGCTATTTTGGTGACTATGGCTTTATAGTATAGTTTGAAATTAAATAATATGATGTCTCCAGATTTGTTCTTTTTGCTTATTCTCACTTTTGCTATGCTTGGTCTTTTTTGGTTTCATATGAACTTTAGGATTTTTTTTCCAGTTCGGTGAAGAATAATGATGGTGTTTTGATGAGAATTGCATTGAATCTGTATATTGTTTTGGCAGTATGGTTATTTTCACAATATTCTTTCTATCCCTCCATGAGCATGGGATGTGTTTCCATCTGTGTTATCTATGATTTCTTTCAGTAGTGTTTGCAGTTTTCCTTGTAGAGGTCTTTCACATCTTTGGTTAGGTATACTCCTAAGTATTTTAGTTTATTTTATTTTCTGCAGTTATTGTAAAAGAGGTTGAGTTTTTGATTTGATTCTCAGCTTGCTTGTTTTTGGCTTAAAAAAGAGCTACTGATTTCTGTACATTAATTTTGTATCGACAAACTTGCTGAACTATTTTATCAGTTCTAGGAGCTTTTTGGAGGAGTCTTTAGGGTTTTCTAGGTAAACAATAATATCATCAGCAAAGAGCGACAGTTTGACTTCCCCTTTACTGATTTGGATGCCATTTCTTTCTTTCTCTTGTCTGATTGCTCTGGCTAGGACTTCCAGTACTATGTTGAAAATAAGTGAGAATGGCCATCTTTGTCTTGTTCCAGTTCTCAGAGAGAATGCTTTCAACTTTTCCCCATTCAGTATTATGTTGGCTGTGGGTTTGTCATAGATGGTTTTTATTACATTGAAGTATGTCCCTTGTTTGCCGATTTTGCTGAATGCTGGATGTTTAAAATGTTTTTCTGTGTCTATTGAGATGATCCCGTGATTTTTGTTTTTAATTCTGTTTATGTGGTGTATCACATTTATTGACTTGCATATGTGAAACCATCCTTGTATGCCTAGTATGAAACCCACTTGGTCATGTTGGGCTATCTTTTTGATATGTTGTTGAATTTGGTTAGCCAGGATTTTGTTAAGGATTCTTGCATCTGTGTTCCTCAGGGATATTGGTCTGTAGTTTTCTTTTTTGGTTGTCCTTTCCTGGTTTTGGTATTAGGGTGATACTGGCTTCATAGAACAATTTAGGGGGGATTCCCTCTTTCTCTTTCTTGTGGAATAATGTCAATAGATTGGTACCAATTATTCTTTGAATGTCTGGTAAAATTCTGCTATGAATCCATGTGGTCCTGGACATTTTTTTTGTTGGTAATTTTTATTACCATTTTAATCTCACTTCTTGTTATTGATCTGCTCAGGTTATCTAATTCTTCCCGATTTAAGGTTGTGTCATTCCAGGAATTTATCCATCTCTTCTAGGTCATCTAATTTATGTGTGTAAAGGTGTTCATAGTAGCCTTGAATGATCTTTTGTATTTCTGTGGTGTCAGTTGTAGTATCTTGCATTTCATTTCTAATTGAGCTTTTTTGGAATTTCTCCTTTTCTTGATCAATCTTGCTAATGATCTATCAATTTTATTTATATTTTTAAAGAACTAGATTTTTGTTTCAGTTGTCTTTGTATTTTTTTGTTTCAATTTCATTTAGTTATGCTCCGATCTTCGTTATTTCCTTTCTTCTTCTGAGTTTTGGTTTGGTTTGTTCTTGTTTCTCTAGTTCCTTGAAGTGTGACCTTATATTGTCTATGTGTGCTCTTTCAGACTTTTTGGTGTAGGCATTCAGGGCTATGAACTTTCTTCTTAGTACTGTGTATGTTGTATCCCCAAGGTTTTGATAGGCTGTGTCACTATTGTCATTCAGTTAGAAGACTTTTTAAATTTTCATCTTGATTTTATTTTTGACCCAATGGTCATTCAGGAGCATATTATTTAATTTGCATGTATTTGCATGGTTTTGAAGGTTCCTTTCAGAGTTGATTTCCAGTTTTATTTTACTGTGGTCTCAGAGAGTGCTTGATATAATTTCAAATTTCTTAAATTTATTGTGCCCTATCATACAGTCTATCTTGGAGAAAGTTCCATGTTCTGATGAATAGAATGTATCTTCTGTGGTTGTTGGGTAGAATGTTCTGTAAATATCTGTTAAGTCCATTTTTTCTGGGGTATGGTTTAAATCCATTTTTACTTTGTTGACTTTCCAGCTTGATGATCTGTCTAGTACTATCAGTGGAGTATTGAAGTCCTCCACTATTACTGTGTTGCTGACTCTCTCAATTCTTAGGTCTATTAGTAATTGTTTTATAAATTTGGGACCTCCAGTGTTAGGTGCATATATATTTAGGATTGTGATATTTTCCTGTTGGACAAGGCCTTTTATCATTGTATAATGTCCATCTTTGCCTATTTTAACTGCTGTTGCTTTAAAGTTTGTTTTGTCTGATATAAAAATAGCTACTCCTGCTGGCTTTCAGTGTTCATTTGCATGGAATGTTTTTTTCTACCCCTTTATCTTGAGTTTATGTGAGTCCTTATGTGTTAGGTGAGTCTCTTGGAGGCAGCAGATAGTTGATTGGTGAACAGTTATCCATTCTGTAATTCTGTGTCCTTAAAGTGGAGCATTTTAGGCCATTTACTTTCAATGTCAGTATTGAGATGTAAGGTACCATTACATTTATTGTGCTATTTGTTTCCTGTATACCTTGTTATTTTTATTATGTTTTATAGGTCCTGTGAGATTTATGCTTTAAAGAGGTTCTGTTTTGATGTATTTCTAGGATTTGTTTCAAGATTTATAGCTCCTTTTAGCAGTTTCTGTAGGACTGATTCTGGTAGTGGACAATTCTCTCAGCATTTGTTTGTCTGAAAAAGGTTATATCTTTCCTTCATTTATGAACCTTAGTTTCTCTGGATACAAAAGTCTTGGCTCATAATTGCTTTGTTTAAGGAGGCTGAAGATAGAGCCCCAATCCCTTCTAGCTTGTAGGGTTTCTGCTGAGAAAGCTGCTGTTTTCTTTTATAGGTTACCTGGTGCTTTTGCCTCACAGCTCTTAAGACTTTTTCCTTCGTCTTAACTTTAGATAACCTGACAACAATGTGTCTAGGCAATGATCATTTTGCGATGAATATCCCAGGTGTTCTTTGAGCTCTCTTGTATTTGGATGTCTAGGTCTCTAGCAAGGCCAGGCAAGTTTTCCTTGATTATCCCCTCAAATACGTTTTCCAAATTTTTAGATTTCCCTTCTTCCTCAGGAACACTAGCTATTCTTAGGTTTGGTCATTTAACATAATCCCAGACTTCTTGCAGGCTGTGTTCATATTGTCTTCTTCTTTTTTCTTTGTCTTTATTGGATTCAGTTAATTTAAAAACCTCATCTTCAAGTTCTGAAGTTCTTTCCTCTGCCTGTATGATTCTATTGCTGAGACTTTCATTTCTGTGTTTAAGGCCATGTGGTAGGATGATATCATCAATGAAGTAAGCTTGAATAGATGAGAAGTGTTCAAAGACTAAACCCTGGGCGATTACAAACTTTAGCCAAGGAGGAAATGACAAAGGAGGCTTAGAAAGAACAGCTCAAGTATTGGGTTGGAAATAACATGCTGGGTCCTGGAAGCCAATTGAGCAAAGCATTTAAAATGGAAGAAATGATCAACTATGCAAATTGTTTGTCAGTAAGATAAGGACTGGAAACTGACATGTGGATTTGGCAACATGGATGTCTTTGGTAAATTTGACATGCAAACATTAGATTTAGTACTGGGGATGAAAGCCTGGTTAGACTGAGTTCAAGAGAAAATCAAGGGACAGATTAGAGATAGTGAGTATGATGAACACTTCTACGTTTTGTTGTAAAGAAAGCAGAAAAAATAGAACAGTAGTCAGAGAAGTTACTGAGGTAACATTTACTTTAAAAAAAATGAGAGAAATAAAATCAGTTTATGCTGTTAAAAATAACATAATGAATGAAATATTATTGATGCAAGACAGAGGGTGGAGAATTGAGGGAGAAATATTTTTATAGGTAAGGAGGCCTGGGATAGGGTACACAGATGAAATTTTTCACTTTAGATAGAAGCCAGACTGTACACCCTCAAGAAGATGAGTCAAACAGAGTATCTCAATTTAGTCCGCTTAGGCCCCTTTCTTTTAAAGAGCTTTTATGAGGACTTACACAACTTCTTTAAAAGGAAATTGGAAATGTAAATAAATATAATATTTCTCTACAAAATATAATAATTTAATAAACAAGGAAGATAGGGAGAATGGATTGTGGTAAGGCAACCAGCCATCAATGCCACAGTTTATAATTCTTTTTCTTAGCTTTTATCTCTCACTTCTATGTTAAACCAATCAACTCTGATTCTTGGCCAGGGTTCTTATTTCAAATCCAGGTTAGGATGTAATTGACCAGTATAAGAACAAGTTAAAAAGAGAAGGATTGAGAGTTTCATTATAAGTAAAAGGACTCTAGAACTTGCCCTTCAGAGGCATGTTATAATGCCATTTTGTACACAATAATCAACAATCAATATGAAGAGTAAGAACAAACATGGAATCAAAATTTATTAGTAATATACTTGCTTTTGCAGACAACACAATTTAATGCTATTTTTTGAGTTAAAAAATGTATGACATTTGATCCTTCTGCTCCACTGTTCTTTCTCTAGAGTGTAAATGTAAATATTTTGTATAAAATTTTAGTACATGGGATCCTAAATCGCATAAAATATATTTTGTGTTATAACTGTTATTTCATTTTTGTATTAATGAAACTTGTAAACCATACAATGTGTGACTAAACATCAGTATAATTTTAAAGAGTCAAATATTACGAGGCTTGTAATTTCTGGCAATGAACGTGAATTGTGTTTTCAGGGTTCTTCTCTATCCAAAGCACCTGAGTGTTACTTTCCCAGACAAGATAACTCTTATTCAGTCAACTCAGCTCGCTATTCATCAATGGGTATAACAGCTGACCTCCAACTAAATACTGCAAATGCCAGAATAAAGTTACCTTCTGTCCCCATCTCAACTCTTCGCGTGGAGGTGAAATACCACAAAAATGATATGTTGCAGTTTAAGGTATGCTTGATATAAACTACCCAAAAGCTTAACTCATCTCTTGAGACGAGATTTTGAATAATCCTGTGATTGATATTTAATATAATATTAAAGGTTATTAACATATTTGATAATATTTTGATTCCATAAAAATATTTTTTCCTACACAACTCATAGCTAGGTGCCCAATAAATGAAACTGCTCATTCTTGCTAACTTTGTGATAAATACAAAGACGATTTTAAAAATAAATTTAAATTCTTGCAAAACACATAAGTCATTTATTATCAAACAATGCTAATAGTGTCATTAAAATAAACAAAATCGGATCCCTACTGTTTCTATTATTAGTTGTGGTCTTAATTTTCGGGCCAATGCAATAAGACATACCAAAGCAATAATTTCATTCAACTTTTAGAGATAGCATTTTTTTTAACTTAAGAATCCAAAGGAATCCATTAAGAATAGTATTAGAAATTTAAAATATCAACAAAATAACTAGATGTAAAATTATATTTCCAAGGATATTTTCTTGTACATTATTGCTCACTATTTAGAAGCAGAAATGACAACAAATCTCATTAGCAAACTCAAATGAAAAAGTCAAATAATAAATCATCAAAAACTATAGGACTAAGTGGACTATCTATAAGGAGAAAAACTATTAAAAATGTTCATATTATTTTAAAATTATAAATAAGTGTAAACGATATTTTAAATGTTAATTCACTTTAGCTCAGTTGCTGCTTTTAAAGTATTTCATATAAATCTTAGTGAAATATCTTTTGAGACTTCATAAAATAACTTTTAAGTTTGTCTGAAAAAATAAACACCTTGCAATTGTTAAAATTCAGCAAGGGGTAAAGAATAAAAATTCATATAATTAAAACAGTGTGGAACTTGAGATAGCATTGCCTGATTGTTTATTGAAACAAGATGGCACAAAAGCATGGAAGATTGTGTGTGTGTGTGTGTGTGTGTGTGTGTGTGTGTGTGTGTGTGTGATGGCACAAAAGCATAGAAGATTGTGTGTGTGTGATGGCACAAAAGCATAGAAGATTGTGTGTGTGTGTGTGTGTGTGTGATGGCACAAAAGCATAGAAGATGTGTGTGTGTGAAGAAAGGTTCACAAATTAATAATGAAGAGGTAGGTTATTTAATAATTTATATAGAAAAGTGTCTGTTTTTAATCATATGATAAAATAAAATTTAGAATGAGTTCCATGTGAAAACTAAACATAAGCCTAAAACAAATTTAGCTGCATATTTATTTTGTATCTGGCTAGCAAAGGCCTTTCAAGCCACAGATAAAAAGGCATAAGTGACATAGGTAAAAATCTACACATTTTCTAACATAAAAATAAAATATGTTTTCACATCAAAAAACACTATAAACAATTAGAGGACAAAAGTGGGTAAATATCTGATAAAGATGTGACGTAGGGAAAGCAATTTCAACTCATTTAATCAAGAAAAAATATCAAGACCTCTCATAAGAAGACATTTAACAGAAGAAACTAAAATATCAACATAATTATACTCATTAAAAATTCCAGGAGCAAAATGCAATTTAAAGTACAGTGGAACATAAATGCTGAATAATAATGTAGAAAAAGATGAAACCTCATAAGTAAGAAATGAAATGATTAACAACAAAAAATGAATGCTTTTAATTTAACATAAATTAGCATTAGAGTACACATTTTGGTGAGAATATTAATCAGTAAACAAATTCTGGAAAGCAGTTTGTCAATAGTTATCAAAGACCCTAAAACGGTAAGTATACTCAGACCCTAGTGGTATTTAAGAAATGTGCTGAAGAAATAAAATCATAAATAAACATAAATTAGCATTAGGGTTTATTGTATAATCATATGTATGACAAAAAATATTGAAACAACTTCTGTTTTTAACCATGAAATAATTTTGGTATACCTATACAATAGAATATTTAGCTCTAAAATTTTTGTTTTGATTTCTTATTATATAGAAAACAAATCACAATACATTTTTTAAAGGTTCAAAAATGCAGTACTCAGTTTGGACCCATTATAAATGTGTATGTGGAATTCTATATTGATACGGTTATATGGACCATGAATGTAGAATTAGAAATTATATGGAGAAAAATTCTAAATATTCTTGTTTGAGCCATTATTTAAATTAGTTCATGATATGTACATGCTATGTCAGCAGAGTAAACTTTTTTCCTACCTATCTTCAATAGATTTACGATCCCCAAAACAAGAGATATGAAGTACCAGTACCGTTAAACATTCCAACCACCCCAATAAGTACTTATGAAGACAGACTTTATGATGTTGAAATCAAGGAAAATCCTTTTGGCATCCAGATTCGACGGAGAAGCAGTGGAAGGGTCATGTAAGTAATTGAATTATTTGATATAAAGGATATTTTAATTTTAGCTTAGGAAGGGAAAAGTAAAATGATTAACAGCCTTCACTGTCCTAGAGTAGCATCACACAAAAAAAATTAAGTCGTGTTAAATAACTTTGCTCATTTTAATATTTCTAGCTAAACATAGTCCATGGGACTATTTTAAAGGATTGGCCCACAATTTTATCTACACTTTGGAGGTGTTCAATTTCACTATTAGTATCAGACTCTTCTTCTAATCAAGTTGAGAACCAAAACCAAAACCTCTTTTAAATAGCATGATGAGTGTTGATAAAAATAAGTATTTGGAAACAAGTGAAGTAAATGTTTTATTAAAACTGTTGAAATAGTTTATTGGTGCTTGAATCTGATAGAATTAATAATTTATCTGCCAGGTATTAGTGAAAATACGTTACAACACATAAGTCCAGATATATTTTTATGTTACAATGAATACATTTAATTTTAAAATTGTAGTCTTTATTTTATTCAAAAGATCTATAAACTACAATATATTAAAATATACTTTTATGTAATTTAAGTTTGCCATGCCATTCCTTAGATGATGTTATCAGGTTGTTTTCTGGTATTGTCAAGATATGTACAAATAATACCTAAAACTATATCTGGATTATTTTAATAATTTTGTTGTTATGACAATATTTTTGTTCAAAAACATGGGAAGCTAAGTTATTTTATAAAAATATCCTGGTGCAAGGGCATTATTTATTGTCATTTAACGAGCATTATTCTCGATTAGTTTTCCAAAATAATAAATATAAAAAGTTAAAATATGCCCAGATTACTTGTAATACTTATGCTTCCTCTCCTTGCCAATGTTACTTTCCTTCCTCTTTATGTTCTTCTTGCAAATGAGTTGAATAATAATATGTTTCTTGTAACACATTTCTTCATACACAGCTATTTTTATGAACATAAAATAAAGGAAGAGAAACACAATTGGGAGTAGTAATTGGAGAGAGTTCAACATTTGAATATCCGTTAAACTTAAAATTCATTATAATATTGATTTATTTTTATTCCATATGTAGAAAAAAATGTATTGTGATTATCTCAAGGGAGCAGGAAAATTGAGAACTTTTAATTTCTAGGTCACACGTTACTAAGTCATTTATGATTTTATATTAATTTTATTTTTAAAAGGAATACTTGTCTAAAGAAAAACATGTACAATTATATTATTTATATTATGATTCTCTTGTAAGTATATGAAACATATTTTACATATTCCTTAACTTAGCTAAAATAAAAAATGTATTAGATTAATCATCTATTTCCATTTGGTACCTGGGTATAATTAGGAATATAGAAAAAATATTGATTTTTAGATAATCTAAGAAAGAATTACCATTATTATTTGTGATACTACTTTGCATATATTTTGACAGACATAGCTTTATTTTATTTTGTTTTCAGCTGGGATTCTTGGCTGCCTGGATTTGCTTTTAATGACCAGTTCATTCAAATATCGACTCGCCTGCCATCAGAATATATATATGGTTTTGGGGAAGTGGAACATACAGCATTTAAGCGAGATCTGAACTGGAATACTTGGGGAATGTTTACAAGAGACCAACCCCCTGGTGTAGGTACCAACATGTGACCACTCCACGAGGCAACTAAGACCATGAGTAGAATCCAAGCCACTTCTTTATAGGCCTGTGCTTTAGGATTGAAGTAATGACAAAGGCATTAGCTAGAGATCTCCAGAGCAGCTATAGCAATTTTCTGAGAAACAAACCCAAAAAGTCACCATAAATTACAGATGGAAGTAGAGGAGTGGATGGATAACAATTTGCTTGACTACTGTGAGAAGCCAGGCTTTGACTCAATACCTTAACTGTTTCAAATGCATACAAAGAATATGCTGATTCTGTATTCCCTGTCAAGTTTACCTTTACTCCAGCTTTTAGAAAATAACTGCCTAAAGTTTTCCTTGATTGTTTTTTACTTCTCAGGTACTGATTTGATCTTTTTTCCCTTTATAACCCACAGATGCAGTTGTGTAATTTTATGTGGCCAAACTGCTAATTACATCTTTACAATGTGTTTTTATATACTCATGACACTTTTTCCAAAGATTTGCCTTGTTAATGCAACACATTTTATGAATATTTAATGTACTGTACAACAAATGATATTATCTATAATATTCCAAACATATCATAAAAATATATTTTAATAAAAATTATTCTATTTGTATTTTTCACATGTGATGTGTACTTAAAAGGATATACTCAGTACCATACTATAAGTCTGTGAACTGTTGTAAGCATTTTTTATTGTTAGGTGCTCAAACAGCTTGCATTTATATCATAATACTCCAAACTTAGGTTATTGAAGGCTGTTTTCTATTAACACTAACTTGAAAGAATACGTTTTACCAAAACTGATTTCTTAAAATCCCTTCAGCATTTGTACAGATATTATTAGACTAATATGCTTTTGATTCTTGATATCTAAAATTACTTTCACTAATAATTTTGTATATTACTAGAAATAAATTACTATAAAATCTATTTCACTGGTAATTTTATATATATTAAGAATCAAAAGTATATAATCTAATAAAATCTGACTATGATTACAGTATGAAACAATGAATTAAATATTTTATAAATATAAAACTTTAAATGTTTTATAAATATAAAATATATAAACAAGATATTTTCTGGACAGTTTAATTGTATTCATCACTTTTATCATTTCTAGGACATTTAACTATGGAAAAAATACCAATTTATAGATAAGTTAAACATATAACCTTTGGAAATAAACCAAACTACTCTAATGGCAATAGTATTCTATATCATTTAATGTGCAAGCATTTGTAGTTGTTACATATTTGTATGTTAATACAAATATGTACATATTTGTATATTAATTTCTATTAATATACAAATATTATAGAAACATATTTGTAAACTACACGAAAGCAGGAAAAATTTAAACAATTATTTTCCAGGGGGGCACATTTATTTTAACTGAAGCGTAGTTTAAGGTTGGAAAACAGGGAAATTTAAATATCAAGTCTCGATTATATAATAAATTTTAAAATAACATTGATTAAATTCACATGCTATTGTTACTTAAAATATATTGTGTTTAATTTTCATGTTTCAGTACAAACTTAATTCCTATGGATTTCATCCCTATTACATGGCTCTGGAAGAGGAGGGCAATGCTCATGGTGTTTTCTTACTCAACAGCAATGCAATGGGTAAAACAATCATTTGCTGAATGTCTCTTATTTATGTGACTTTTTCATAAACTAGTATACATAAATAAAAATGGCATCTTATTTTGGATTTCCAGATGTTACATTCCAGCCAACTCCTGCTCTAACTTACCGTACAGTTGGAGGAATCTTGGATTTTTATATGTTTTTGGGCCCAACTCCAGAAGTTGCAACAAAGCAATACCATGAAGTATGATTGCATATTTCTTTTAAAAAAATTAAAAATTTTTATAGCATAAAGTAATCCTCTAGTTCACACATGAATTTTTTTTTAAAGGTAATTGGCCATCCAGTCATGCCAGCTTATTGGGCTTTGGGATTCCAATTATGTCGTTATGGATATGCAAATACTTCAGAGGTTGAGGAATTATATGACGCTATGGTGGCTGCTAACATCCCCTATGTATGTATATCAATTTTAAAACAATGTTAAATATGGAATATGTAAAAGTAGAATGAAATAATTAAACATGTGTACTTTAAAATTAATTTAAGCATTTGGTTATAATGCATAGTTTTTTTTACTAGCACCTATGTATTGGATATGAGATTTATATACAGTGTCTTTGTCAGACTGATAAAGGAGAGGAAGAAATACCATTCCTTTTCCTTTTCCCTCCCTAATTCTATCATGCTGTGTTGTGCTAAACAAGTCACTGTGCACTTGATTTCCCCTCAGAAACTCCGGGTTGTACAGGCAGTCACTATGTTCTCTTCATGTTAAAGTTCACAGAAATATGTATCGTCAATAAGATAAGAAATCTGTATCATCAACCAGAGAACAAGTTGGAGGTGGAACTAATTTTTTTTGCCCTGGAATAGATAATAGTTGTAATATATAATACAGATTCACTCAATATTCAGGAAGCTAAATATTCCAAAGTATCCAGAAATGATCAATCTCTGAATTTCCTCATTTCTGAGCAAAATTAAGGGATCCTAGGGATGCTGCTGATAACACCTAAACATTAAAATATAGAAGGCTTGATATATAACAGTTTATTCTAAGAAAAATCAGAAAAACCTCATTATAAGACATTGGTATTTATAGTAGGGTCCAATATTGGGTTCCTGAATAACTAGTATAGGAAATTAATTATATATGTTGACAATACAGAAACATGCAAGTGGAAATTTATTATTTAAAAGGAGGTATACATTATTGACCATACTTTCTATAACACATAGAAGAAGAAATTGAGATAATGTCAAAAAATAGAAAATAATTAACAAATTTTGTATTTAGGCTTAAATTGAATATTCCATGATATAATTCAAATATTTGTTGGTTTAAACATACTTGCAATTACCTATCTTAAAGCAATTCTTGCTTATATAAGCAGGGCTGCTATCCTAAAAATGACTTTGATGGATATTACAAGAACAAGATTATAGTAATTGATGTAATTGGTAATACTCCTTTTGCCAATATTAGAATTATTTGAAATTATCCAATATTTGCTGTATAGCTCCCAGAAACAGCAACATCTCTTTCTGTATATACTGTACAAAAGTCCTATTTGTCATTTAACCTAATTTCATAGTATCATAAATCCTACTGCTCAGTGTTTTTCTGTTTCCTTTGAGGATCACATAATATATACCAATTTAGAACAGTTTTTACCTCTAAATCAAAATGACTAACTGAACCGTTGACAAAACAGAACATTTACGGAAAGTTGTTCTTAGAATACTTTACATCTTTACATGCTACTTTTATTCCTTGAACACTAAACCACTTAATTCTTTTTAGGATCTAGTGAGGAGGAACTCAAATTTTCATATGGCTGTTACTTTTATAAGTATGATAAAATATGATACACTTACTATTTTGTATTTTTTCCCTACTGTGATGATTTTTTGTATATTTCAGGATGTTCAGTACACAGACATTGACTACATGGAAAGGCAGCTAGACTTTACAATTGGTGAAGCATTCCAGGACCTTCCTCAGTTTGTTGACAAAATAAGAGGAGAAGGAATGAGATACATTATTATCCTGGTCGGTACTTGGAGTTTATCTGAGTCTTATTTCTTGTTTCCATTAATTCACCTAAAATAAGGGGGGGGGAATATTTCAAAATAGAAAGTATATAATTTTGGGTAATACAAATCTAAAACTCTCTTCCTTTAGCAGTTCATTTTATTTGCATGGGTTGTGATCAGCTACGTTTGTATTTAGGTATATCCCTAGAGATTTAAAACCAAAGCTGAGTTAAAGGCAAGCTGTTTTCTGGTTATCATCCAAGCTACAAATTGGCCTCTATTTATGGGAGTTATCAAAATGTAATGGTAGATTTTCTATTTTTATACAATTATTAGTTCATTCTCTGGGATTGCTTCTGATGTTTCTCATATTTAAAAATTTGCCTTCAGATTGGTGATTCAGTGAGGATAATTTTTTTATCACTATCTTATAGGAAGTAAGCTAGGTAGCCAGATATCTCACCATAGAAATAAAAACAAAATAAAAACCTCTACTAATCTTGCTTGAAATGATAGCTGATGCATTTCCAAGAGTCCTTAGAATTTCCTTCTAAGAAATTTGGAAGGTAATCTAGCTAGAACACTGATGTTTATATCATTTGTCATTTCATGTGAGAGCACATTATTATGATAATGTAGTAACGAAAACTTATGCTTCATAATCACTGTCCAAGTTGTTATGCTTTTTTCCTGTGTACCTTGTTTATATTTCATTTTAATTTTAGGATCCAGCAATTTCAGGAAATGAAACAAAGACTTACCCTGCATTTGAAAGAGGACAGCAGAATGATGTCTTCGTCAAATGGCCAAACACCAATGACATTTGTTGGGCAAAGGTACTAAATCGATAGCTTGAAATAGAATAAATACAAAAATTATATTTCAATGAAAGTTTCCTGACATTTGTTGGGCAAAGGTACTAAATCGATATCTTGAAATAGAATAAATACAAAAATTATATTTCAATGAAAGTTTCCATTTAATTAGTAAAAGTTAAAAATGTTCAGGAGAGCTATACAGAAATGTAATGATTTAATAACTAATAAAATAATGTATTGTCTTTGGTTCAATCCAAATTATTAGACACAAAGAAAGAATTCATATAAGTCACATGTCCAAATATGATTTGTTTCATCTTTAAGATATATTTTATTATATTTATTGGTACCACTTGTAATTTATTATAAAACTACCATTAGTAAGATGGCTATTCATTATTCTGTACTGCAAGTTATTTAAATGTTCACTTCTCCTACAAACATATTGTTAATAGTAGCAACAACATGTTTTGACAGCTATACTTACAGTTAAAACTTAGATCATGAAGTATAATTCACTGTATTTTATATAAGCAAGTATATTCAGACCTGATATATTAATATATTACAAAAATATTTTGATTTGGCTTTTATATAAAGCAATCAAGAAAAAAATCTCAAAGTAAAAACTAGAATGAACAATGATAAAACCCTCCAAAAAATCTATGATGAGGGCCGGGTGCGGTGGCTCACGCCTGTAATCCCAGCACTTTGGGAGGCCAAGGTGGGCGGATCATGAGGTCAGGAGATCGAGACCATCCTGGCTAACGCGGTGAAACCCAGTGTCTACTAAAAATACAAAAAAATAAGACGGGCCTGGTGGCGGGTGCCTGTGGTCCCAGCTACTCGGGAGGCTAAGGCAGGAGAATGGAATGAACCCGGGAGGCGGAGCTTGCAGTGAGCCGAGATCGAGCCACTGAACTCCAGCTTGGGGGACAGAGCGAGACTCCATCTCAAAAAAATAAAAAAATAAAAAAAAATCTATGATGAGAGATACAATTAAATGAAATGTGAGAGGCTTTTTGAATCTTGGGCAAAAATTAAGACATTAGTGATTAAATCTGCAAAATGCAAACATGTTCAATAAATGTTGATTGTATTGTATCAACATTAATTTCCTGGTTTTGATAAGTTCACTATTGTTATATAGCATGTTAACATTAGAGAAAGCTGAGTGAAGAATATAGACAGAGCTGGGCACAGTGGCACATGCATGTAGTGCTTGCAGTTTGAGTGGCTGAGGTAGGAGGATTGCTTGAGCCCAGGAGGTCTAGATCACCCTGAGCAACATAGGGAGATTTTGTATCTACAAAAAATTTAAAAATTAGCTAGGCATGGTGGTGCATGCCTGTAGCCCCAGCTACTTGAGAGGCATCTTAATCCAGAAGGTTTTTTTTTTAACTTCCTACTTTCTCCTCATTTTGTATTTCTACACATTTTGTCAGATTTCTACCATTTCTCCCCTTCTTTTAGAGCACTATTCTCTACCATCAGCTAATCCCTTGTAAATAATTCCTTTTTAATGGATTATTTATATTTTTATATATGACTTTCTAACTTCTACAATATAGATCCAAATTTCCAGAGCTTTCAGCAAACTGAATTTCATCTCTGTTTCGTGTGTTTCTGGTCAGAGTAGAAGGAAAAAAAATGTTGGTAGGCAATGAGGTCAGGCTGGGAATAGTGGTGGGATGAAGGCAGAGGAGGATTTAGTACTAATTCCGAAAATCATTGGGATGTTTGACTCAGCATGACATTATTCAGTCAGATCTTTTCTTCCTTTCAAACAAAAAGATTTATTGTTTTTAGTTTTTAACCCTGGAGTCATTCTAGAAATAGTTCTAACATACTATATTAAATTAAATTTAACTTATATTTTTCATATTAGTTTTTGACCAGAACCTTTTGGTTATATGTATTATTTTCAAAATCACTAACTACTGTAAAGGTTGACAATGCTATTTTGTATTTGCCATATTAAAGAGTAGACTAACATGGAAAATGGGAATAGTTTGCAAATGATATGTGTGTCAATAATAATGATATTTGAAGGGATTACAGATCTGAAGACTTTGAGTTAATAATATGCCCCTAATACTCCATTACACTTCATTTACATAGCAATCATATCATGCTGACTATGTTTTGATCGGCTTTTCCTCGTCTTGTCTCTTGTAGGTTTGGCCAGATTTGCCCAACATAACAATAGATAAAACTCTAACTGAAGATGAAGCTGTTAATGTAAGTTTTACATGGGCTAACTAAACAATGAAAAGAAATTCAAAACTTAGACTTGATTATTTTAATCAGTAACTAAATTTGAATGCTTTTCTTTAAAAATAGATGACCATTTTATCTATATCAGACCATATTTAGATCAAATTTACCTAATTTTCCTAAATAACAAAGTATCGGTTAGCCTATTAAGCAATTTTGTATTTTGCTTTATTTAATCCAAGCAATCATTCTTTTATTTAAAAAATTATGGCCTGGCACGGTGGCTCATGCCTGTAATCCCAGCACTTTGGGAGGCCAAGGTGGGTGGATCACGAGCTCAGGAGATTGAGACCATCCTGGCTAACATGGTGAAACTCCATCTCTACTAAAAATACAAAGAAATTAACCAGGCATGGTGGTGGGAGCCTGTAGTCCCAGCTACTCGGAAGGCTGAGGCAGGAGA
Organism: Hylobates moloch; assembly: GCF_009828535.3. Classification (NCBI taxonomy): domain Eukaryota; kingdom Metazoa; phylum Chordata; class Mammalia; order Primates; family Hylobatidae; genus Hylobates; species Hylobates moloch. The sequence continues at coordinate 75,652,726 of NW_026652288.1, read as the reverse complement.
ATGGTGTTAACCCAGGAGGTGGAACTTGCAGTGAGCCTAGATCGTGCCACTGCACTCCAGCCTGGGCGACAGAGCGAGACTCCATCTCAAACAAAACAAAACAACAACAACAAAAAATTATTACAGTAATAACATTTAACATTAGATCTACCGTCTTAATAAATGTTTATTCATATAATAAATCATTGTAAACTATAGGGACAATGTTGTGCTGCAGATCGCTAGAATTTATTTACCTTGCATAATTGAGATTTTGTGCCTATTTCTTAGCAAGCCCTTATTTTCTTCCACTTACAGTCCTGGGCAACTACCATTCTACCCTATGCTTTTATGAGTTTAACTGTTTTAGATACTTCATGTAAGTTGAATCAAATGTCATTCGTCTTTCTGTTACTGGTTTATTTCACTCAGTATAACATCCTAAACATTCATTCATGAAAGCAAAAGGAATGAATGAGATATTAAATGCAAATGATAACCAGAAGGGAACAGGAGTGGCTATAGTTATATCAGAGAAAATAAATTTTAAGTCAATGACTGTCACAAAAGACAAAAGAAGTCATTATATAATGACAAAAGGGCCAATTCATTAAGAAGACACAATGATTATAAATATTTTCTCCCAACATGAAAGCACCTAAATATTTAAAGCAAACATTAACAGAACTGAAATGAGAAGCAGCAGTGCAATAATATTTGAAGACTTTGTTACCACACTTTCAATAATAAATAGAACAACCAGAGAGCAAATCAACGAAGAAACAGCAGTTTATAACAACACTATAGGCCAGATGGACTTAACAGACATAAGTAGAACTTTCCACCCAAAAGCAGCCATATATACATTCTTCTCAAGTGCCCATAGAACATTTTCTAAGAGCAATCACGTGTTAAGTCACAAGACAAGTCTTAAAAAGTGTGAGAAGATAGAAAACACACCGTTTATCTTTTCCAGCCACAATGAAATTAAACTAGAAATCAGAAAAAGAGGGGAAATAAGTAAATTCACAAATACATGGAAATTAAACAACACACTTTTGAACAGCCAGTGGAACAATGAAAAGATCAAAAGAGAATTAGAAAATTTCTTTAGACAAACAAAAATACAAATACAACATAGCAAAACTTCGGGGATGCAGCAAAAGCCATACTAAGAGAGAAGTGTATAACAAGAAACACCCATATTAAAAATAATAAAAATCTCAAATAAATAACCTAACATTACCTCTCAATGAATGAGAAAAAGAATAAACTTAAAGTTAGTAGAGGGAAGAAAATAAAGATTAGAGGAGTAAAAATTAAAAGAAAAATACAAAATAAATAGAAAATATCAACAAAACTAAGAGTTGGTGATCCTTCTTTTAGCCAGATGAATTTATAATCATTAAATTATACAAGTTTAGGGAAGTGTGAAAAGTTCGGGAGCTTAAAACTTACCAAAACTACTTCTAAAACGGAGTCAAATAATTGAACCTACTGAACTATGTCATTGAGGAAGAAAGTGTTATTTCAACTTGAGTTCCACCCACTATTCTTGAGAAATACTGTGTACCATTAGAGAGAAAAGCATGGATTTTTATATAGGTGTTGGAGGACAGTGTCAATTTATGTAGAATGGCTTATGCAGAATCCCTTGGGATTCTCTTCCACAAAAGGTATCAACAGTGTTGGATTACATGTACCTGATTGATTTTCTGGATATAATCAATGATTTTATTTAAGGGATAGAAGCAGCTACGTAGTAGAATAAGTTAAACTAAAAAATGAATTATGTAAAGAGCAGAAATGAAAATTAATAAAAAAGATCTGGTGCTACCATTTGTTATTAATTATCATACGGGAGATTCTTGCATAGAAAATATTCAGTATAATCCCACCAAGCCTTCTGTCCTTATGAGTAAAATGTAATTAATGGGTAAGATGATAAAATTAAGTCCCTTTCTACTCTTAAAGATATTCATCATAGGCCAGGCGCGGTGGCTCATGCCTGTGATCCCAGCACTTTGGGAGACCGAGGCGTGTGGATCACCTGAGGTCAGGAGTTTGAGACAAGCCTGACCAACATGGTGAAACCCCGTCTCTACTAAAAATACAAAAAATTAGCCGGGCGTGGTGGCGGGCATCTGTAATCCCACCTACTCTGGAGGCTGAGGCAGGAGAATCCATTGAGCCTGGGAGACAGAGGTTGCAGTCAGCCAAGGTCGTGCCATTGCACTCCACCCTGGGCAACAAGAGCAAAACTCTATCTTAAAAAAAAAAAAAAAAAAAAAAAATCCATCATACGTATTTTGTAAATCTCTGTATTCCCTACTCTCTGCATTTTCTTTATGTCCTCCGATATCCTGTTCATGGAGAAGACTGTTAAGGCAGTTACAACAGAATCTTAACATGTGCCAAAAAAGCATCCAGGTTGTCATGTCATTTTTTTGAGACATACCCAATTAACTTAGCTGCAGGTCAATCTTTTGCTAACGCACGGTTACTCTGACACTGGAACTTTGTTTCGACTGGCAAGTAGGGAATATTCTTAGTAGAGATTGGAATAAAACACCTCTTCTCTGCTGGGATGGGAAGGGTTAGATGTGAGAGACAAAAAAAGAAGCAGTTGATTAGGGTGGTGAGATGGTTCTGGGAATTGAGAAAGCTATATAAAAATAGGCTTTATACTACGGCCCTTTGCTCTTTCATTGTGCTTCACAAAGGTAAACCTGAAGTATGGGCTCTGCAGTAACAGAGAAAAAAAGCTTCCCCATTACTCTAGGAAGCACTAAAAATAATGCTTTTGTGGGTTCTGAACTGTTCTTTTATAATTCACATAGGATTCCAAGATGGCTCTATTATCTCCACCGATGTCCCTCTTTACTTTATTAAAGTGTTGAGGAAGAAACCACACACATTTATGTAATTAAGGTTGATGTCAGTTTCCTTCATTATCAGTCATACATGACTTGTGAATCTGTCAGATACATTCAGATTTGTATGTATATAATCTCTCTTAAGACTTTCCACATGTGAGCCTAAATTTTGGTTTTACAGGCTTCCAGAGCTCATGTAGCTTTCCCAGATTTCTTCAGGACTTCCACAGCAGAGTGGTGGGCCAGAGAAATTGTGGACTTTTACAATGAAAAGATGAAGTTTGATGGTTTGTGGATTGTAAGTAAGCTTTGAACAATCTATGTTTTAAGTTATTTATTGTGCAGTGATTATGCAAAATTAGTACTTGGCTCAAATAATGTCAACAAAATATTTTATTTGAAAGCTAGTCCACTTTTTTCTCCCACAGAACTTTCCTATGCAAACGACTGCTAAAGTTAAGTTTTAAAAATTAAATTTGTGTATGGATGCTATTTCCTGGACTTTTTCAATTTGCAAAATTCAAAAAGCAAAATATTCTATATATTAATAAATCCTTGTAAATATTTACTTCACTTTTATTTAATATAGGAATAAGTCTCAGGCTTAAATAACCATTAGTCCTTTGTATGAGAAATAAAAATTTCTTAAATTTGGTAACATTGCCTTTTAAAGTTTCTTTTTTGATGTAACCTTAAAATGTTAGTAGTAAGATATTTAATAATATATTTTTTGAGATAGCATAAAAATAATTTACTTTGCTACAAGTAAATGCTTAATACAGAAAATTTTATGTAATATATTTCAATTTCCGGAGGTGAAATTTTTTACTTTGTTGACTTTTCCAGTGTAAAGCATTAATTTACTTATTTTTTAAATTGAAGAAAGCTTTATACAGTTGTCACTATGTGGAAACTTTGTAGATATAAGATTGTATAAAGCATATATTTTGTTAAAAAGTTCATGGAACATCTATGTTTATTAGATGTATCAATTGGTATACTATAAGGGATTCTCTTAAGTATATTCCTGAGAATGACACCTGGATCCAGAGAAAATTATCTTTTTCAGGTGGAGGCAATCCATTTTAAATGGTAGCTGACTTATTTATTTAGATCATGATTCTTTTAAATATGACTACTGAGATTCTGAGATATGTACTCAACAGAGATACTTCTTGAAATTATCTGCATTTGTAAACTATTAATATATCTTATACTTTTAGCAATAAAAGCAATTGATATCAGGCTCAGGGCAGGAGTAGAGGGGAAGGAGATGATAGGGCACATATTATTATAATGCTATGTCTTAAAGATATGAAAATAAACAATTTTTATGGGTATAATGCGTAATACAGAGAAAATAGAACATTTTATTTTTCAAAAGGAAACTGATTGAAAAAAGCAAACAATGAGATAAACTAATATCATTGAGATGTTTCACAATTTTGTTTGTTTAGAATAGTGAGTATATATAACATTGTTCAAATATGTTAACCTACTTACTTTTTGAACTAACTCTTTTCAGAATATACGTTGTAAATTTATTTTTTGTTTACCTTTTTCTGTCATCTTTTTTTAAGGATATGAATGAGCCATCAAGTTTTGTAAATGGAACAACTACTAATGAATGCAGAAATCAGACACTAAATTATCCACCTTATTTCCCAGGTACAATATTGTTGGTATGCCTTTGATATTATCATGTTATTATTATATATTAATAGGTATATAACATAAACTGATATATATCGTTAGCTATATATAGAATATATATATATATATAATCAGTTTGATATATATAGAATGTAGGGAATAGGATTCACATACCCAATTTTCACTACCCACCCACACACTGGACCACACCTTGACCCATTACCAATATTATTTAACACTATTTTGAGAAAAAAAATCAAGGAATATATTTTATCTACATTAACACAATTCTAAATTTGTTTGAAGTTGTTATTTTGGTTTGCTTAATAATTTTCCCAGATTCAAAAAATATTAAATACTCTTTAAGAGAAAAAATAAAATTATTTTGAAAGGAAGTTTTTACAAGTGTTTCTTTACTAAGGATAAGGGAAAGAATACGAACACTTCTCTGTTTACCTTTGACATAGAAGGAAATGAAGATGAATGTGATATTTCATATTCATCATCATTCTCTTATGCAGGCAGAAAACGTCACAAACTATTAGCATATAAAGTGATGGCAAAACTCTGGAAAAAAATCTTAAACTGAGAAAATGTGGATCAAAAGACAGTGTTATAACATTTGCCTAGCCCTTAAACCCTGGGCTTTATGATACCAAGTGAATTTTTAATAAAACCCTAATCAGTGTTTTCCATCTATATGCACTAGAAAGAGTAGACATTGAGGAGTGTACTTATTTTTCAGGTTTTTATTAATTCATGTAATTCAGTTGCAATTTCAGGCCATTTTAAGTTGATAACTCACACAAAGTATACAAATGGTTAAAATATACATAGGTTTTATAAAACACTGATTAATTTCTTTGTCAAGGAATACATAATTATGAGTTACACGTTTCATTGTAGGGCACTATATAATATATTAATATATTTTCATTGATTCTTTCCAGAACTCACAAAAAGAACCGATGGATTACATTTCAGAACAATTTGCATGGAAGCTGAGCAGATTCTTAGTGATGGAACATCAGTTTTGCATTACGATGTTCACAATCTCTATGGATGGTCACAAATGAAACCTACTCATGAGTAAGCAATGTTCTGAATTATCCTCTCCGACTCTTTTATTCTTTGGATCTTACATTTAATGCTATCATTTTAACAGTCCTGACAATCTTCTCTTGCGTCTCTTTACTTCCCAATTGTTCTCTGTAACTTCATCCTTCATAGCATTTAGAAAAAATGTGTTTCTTTCTATCTAATTTATCTAAATATCTTTATTGTTATTATTCTAATTTTTATACTATTCCAAAATGAATCCTAGACCATTTTTATTTTGTTTCTATGTGCCTAGCATAGTGCCTGGTCAATTGTAGGTGCTCAATAAATAATATTGGATTAATATTAATAAATGAATTAATAACATATAATTTGATATCATTAAGACATAAAGCATCAAACATTTGGCTAAATCTGTTATTTAAATTCATTGTCAGGCCAGGCACAGTGGCTCACGCCTGTAATCCCAGCACTTTGGGAGGCTGAGGCGGGCGGATCACTTGAGACCAGGAGTTCAAGATCAGCCTGGCCAAAATGGCGAAACCCCATCTCTACTAAAAATACAAAAAATTAGCCAGGAGAGGTGGTGCAGAGCTGTGGTCCCAGCTACTCGAGAGGCTGAGGCACAAGAATAGCTTGGACCTGGGCGGCAGAGGTTGCAGTGAGCCAAGATTGTGCCATTGCACTCCAGCCTAGCAACAGGGCGAGACTCTGTTTCGAAATAAAAATAAAAACATAAAATAAATAAATTCATTATTAGTAAATTAGAGCACTTTTAATGAACTTCTCAAATATTATTGATCATACTAATTATCTGCATTTTTAACAAACTTTTATGTAAGGCCAGTGATGATGGAATACAGACCATTCACTGAAAATCAATTCTTTATTAGCACTTTCCAATACAAGTTTTGCAATGATTGAAATCTTCTGGCCAGGCACAGTAGCTTATACTTGTAATCTCAACACTTTGGCATGCTGAGATGGGAGGATCACTTGGGCCCAGGAGGTTGAGGCTGCAGTGAGCTGTGCTCCTACCACTGCATTCCAGCCTGGGCAACAAAACAAGAACCTATCTGAAAAAATAAATAAATACATAGAAATTGTCTATAATTCTGGGTGCCAATGTGGTACTCACCAGCCATATATGGCCATGGAACAATGTGTCTGGTGTGACTCAGGAGTGGAATTTTAAAGTTATTTAATTTTAAGTAAGTAATATACAATAATTAAATATGAAATAATAGATAATTAGTGGCTACCATATTAGACACTGCAGTTGTAGATCCCTGGCTTTTGACTACACATTATAATCACTTGGAGATTTTCTTTTTAGGTTTTAGATTTTTTTTAAGTGTCATGTGCACATAGTAGGTGGGTATATATATTGGGTAAGTGAGGTACTTTGATACAAGCATGCAATACACAGTAATCACGTCATAGAAAACAGAAGTATTTATCCCCTCAAGATTTATCCTTTGTGTTACAAACAATACAATTACACTTTTAGGGTTTTTTTTAAAGTATACAATTAAACTCTTATTGACTATTGTTGACTATCATCCTGTTGTGCTATCAAATCGTATATATTATTCATTCTTTCTAACTATATATATAGCACCCATTAACCATCCCTGCTGTATTAGTCTATTTTCACTCTTCCATAAAGATACTACCTGAGACTGGGTAATTTAAAGATGTTTATTTAAAGACTGGGCAATTTAAAGAGGTTGAATTGACTCACAGTTCTGCATGGCTGGAGAGTCCTCAGGAAACATACAATCATGGCAGAATGTGAAGGGGAAGCAAGGTGCATCTTACATGACTTTAGGAGACAGAGATAGTGATGGGAGAACTGCCATACTTTAAAACCATCAGCTCTCATGAGAACTAACTCACTATTACAAGAACAGTATAGGGGAAACCACCCCCATGATGCAATCACCTCCCACCAGGTCGCTCCCTTGACAGGTGGGGATTGCAATCCCTGATGAGATTTGGGTGGGATCACAAAGCCAAACCATAACACTTGCTTTCCTCTCACCCCCACACAACCCTTCCTAGCTTCTGGTAACCATCCTTCTCCTGTCTATATACATGAATTCAATGTTTTGCTTTTTTAAAATTTTTAGCACCCACAATAAGTGAGAACATATGAAGTTTGTCTGTCTGTGTCTTACTTAATTCATTTAACATTTAATGACTTCCAGTTTCCTACATGTCATTGCAAATGACAGGATTTTTTTCTTTTTTATAGCTGCATAAGACTCCATTGTATATATGTACCATATTTACTTTATCTAATCATCTGTTGATGGACACTAAAGTTGCTTCCAAACTTGGCTATTGTGAACAGTGCTGTAATAAATATGGGAGGGCAGATACCATTTTGATATAGCTTTCTTTTGGATGCATATTCAGCAGCAGGACTGCTGGATCATATAGTGGCTCTGGTTTTGGTTTTGGGGGAAACTTCAAACTGCTCTTCATAGTGGTTGTATGAATTTACATTGTTACCAACAGTGAAAGAGCATTCCCTTTTCTCCACAGCTTCAACAGCATTTGTTACAGGCTTCTTTTGGATAAAAGCCATTTTAACTAGGGTGAGATGATATCTCATTGTAGTTGTGATTTGCATTTCTCTGATGATCAGTGATGTTGAGCACCTTTTCAAACGCCTGATTGCCATTTGTATGTCTTCTTTTAAGAAATGCCTATTCAAATATTTTGCCCATTTTAAAATCAGATTATTAGAAGTTTTTCCTATAGAGTTGTTTGAGCTCCTTATATATTCTGGTCATTAATCCCTTGTCAAATGATTATTTTGCAAATATTTTCTCCCATTCTGTGGTTTGTCTTTTCACTTTGTTGACTGTTTCATCGAGTCTTGATTTTTAATCTGTTCAGACACTCTGTGTCTTTTGATTGCAGTGTTTAATCCAATTATATTCAATTTCATTACTGATAAGTAAGGACTTACTCCCACCATTTGTTATTTGTTTTCTGGTTGTTTAATGGTCTTCTCATTCCTCTTTCATTTCTTCTTATTTCCCTTTTCTCTGGTGTTATTTGATTTCTTGCTTTTTATATTTTGTATATCTGTTGTATGTTTTTTCATTTGCAATTACCATGAGGCTTGTGATTTTTAAATATATTATTATTTAATTGGTCTCTTTTATAGCCTAAGCATCTGACTATTTAAAAATTTTCCAGGCAGTTCTAATGACCATACAGGGTTGAAAACCTCGGTTCTAACAAATAACTGAAGTTGATAAAAGAATAAAAAGCATTTTGAAGTAAAGAGCATGGATAAAATTTCTCACTTAGTAAAACCTACTTATCTTATTTCGAGCAATTAACTCTTAATCAACTGAGAATAGATGAATGTATGACCAAAAACTCACTTGTTCACCAAATCCAAAAATAAAACACTAAGTAATTTTAAGAGTGAACAAACTGGCATTGAACAATGCCTTTTCACTGGGGCAAATGTTTCTTTTGATTAACCCTTCTGGAACACAGTATTGGGGCATAATTATCCACAGCTAAATTTACTTTAACTAAAACTGTAGACATTAAAAAGAACAAAAATATTGAAAGTTGGCTGATGATCTTATTGGCAAAAATTATGTGCTTTGAGTTGAAATTATGTAGCTTAACAAAAATTGAAAAAAAATATTCCTCTTCACGGAAGACAGGAAATAAGTATAATTCTGAAGCACATTACAGAGTCAAACATGATTCTTGACACATTGTGGATGCTTAGTAAATTTAAATAAATTCATCATTATCCTGTTATAATCACAGGTATCAAAGTTGTTTTGATAAGTTCAAGGTAGATACAGGTAAATTTCCAAATAGTCCATATGCAGAGATATTTAAGCATATGTAAGGTCCATTTCCACTTTTAAGTAAAATTATGAGGAGGAAGTCAGCACAATCTTCCATGGAATATCCTTGAAAATGAAATCAATATACATATACTTATTAGTGCTAATTTTGCTCTCGTTCATAAAACTTTTCAGTGCAAGTTTCAACGACATTACTTAAATTGAGTAGATTAATTGGATTAAGTATTAAGTAGCCTAATTTATACAGTCTTAGATTTTTCATATGTTTCAGATACTTTCTTAATATTTTAATTTTTTCAGTTACAAAAAATTGTTGAACTCGGAAAATTTTAGAGATTAAATAATTAATTACATGTATAAAGACCTTGACAAATGTAAAAGAACACTATAAATAAGGTACATGTTACATTTAAGCAAATTATGAAGAGTAAAGTCTTTCTGTTTATCATTGAGGAAAACTGAACAAATTATAAACACACGTTTTTTTCTCAAGTTATACAGACCGTAGCATTTTGTTTTTTAGTGACTTATTTTCTGTCTTACAAACTGCCACATATTTGACATTTAGCTGTTTCTTGCTACTGTGCTCTTTCACTTAACATGAAACAAACAAGAAACCCAACAAAAGAATAGCTTGCATGGGTTCAGAAATGGGATTTAATCATGTTGAGAAATTGCAGATAGTTTTACACAAAGAATCATGGTCACCAATGGCAAATAAAAAAAGCTTCATTTAGAAATCCCGCACAAAAAATTTTGAGTCTTCAATTGCTCTCATCTCTTGTAATTTAAAATTCAATGTTGTACTGAAATAAAGCCTATTCTTCAAATGTAGAAAGAAATACATTTAAAAATCTACTTCAGATTATGGGTTCAAATTTCACACAAATATTCAAGGATTATGTAACTACACATATATTATATTTTCATTTTTACCAAAAGCTTTAAAGATGTTAGGGATTAGTACATACTATTCATTAGAGAGGACTTAGAAAATTAAACATCTTTGACTCCCTCTGAATGCTTAGGTTGTGTTTTAATATATAATTTTTAAATAAGTGCCCAAGAGTTTTGTAATCATAGAATAGAATGGAAAAAGTCAATAGTTATAAATTATTTTTGCAGATATTCTTATAAACTGGGATAATCTGCAACTTGGAAAATTATATTTAATGTAACTTTCTGGAAAAATAAGAGTGCCTTTTTGAAGTGGGGGCATTGTAAACTATAGGAAGTAGTCTCTTGTATTTTTTTTTAAATAAACAAAAACTAGTCTATGAAAAAACAAACACAGTATACCTCACCTCATTCACTAATTTAGAAGTTACTTAAGCTATAGCTGTAACTTTCTATTAATCAGCTGTTCGTCTCCAGACCAGATAGTAAATGCATGTCTTCCAGACATGAGATTCTGAATGATATAGATGAATAGAACATTGATACAGTTGTTATATCAAAATATAAAATTTGAGATATGAATCTATAAAACTCTTTCCATGATATAGTATTTCACATCGTCTTCTTGCTAAAGGAAATTTCAAATTTCATTAATTTTTTATATACTAAAACATAATTAAAATATTTTAGCCTACAAAATACTTGTTATCCAATTTCAAAATTAAAACAGATATTACATTTTCTGATCTAATGGTGACTACTTGAAATGTGACTTGGGAAAATTTATATTTCTAATAAATACTAAATATATAATACTAAATATATTGCCTTCAAAAATAATTCAGTAAAATATCTTTGATTTTTCAAAGAGTTGTTTTCATAAAATTGAGGATAACAATTCTGTAATAACTTTCTTTCCTCTACTATACACCAGTCCATATGCTAAAATAATTTAACACCATCCAATCATGAGAACATCGTCCAATCATGAGATAGAAGTGTTTGGAAAATGTTTATAAATTGATTTCATCAGTAATTAAATATAATAGTCACATTAATTAATTTAACATTTTCTTTTAGAAACTATGACTAAAATAAAGATATTAATTTATTGTAGGAAGGCTAAAAATGTTTTAAATTTTTAAATTTAGTATTCTCTTCACAGATTTCATTTTTGTAATATACATGTAGAGTTTCTGGTTTTACTTCTATAAAAAACTTTTTTATAATGATTGAAGATATATTCTAATTTTTAAAATATATTTCAAGAAAATGCTCATGTAGGCAATAATAAACACACAACAAAAATATCTCTTTCCTATAAGCTGAACTCTCCAATGTCAAGTGGTAACAAAGAACAAACTCTTCTGGCTTAAAGGTGTTTCTCAAGAATAACTTAAACTAAGTTAATTGTGACTGTACAATTTGTAAGATTGAAACACTGTTGGAAATAATTAGAATATATTTACCGTGTTTGAACTTTCTATCTTTAGTGTCGTCAAATACATATTCTGTGTGAGGGTTTATGGAGGAGATTCCTCTTATATAAGAGGTTAGAATTCCCTTAAGAGAAAATTATTATGAAAATACTTCATTTATTTTATAGTTTTATTTTAATTTACAATTAATAATAGTAAATATGGAGTACATTGTGATGTTTTCATACATTATGCAGTGTGAAATGATCAAATAAGGCTAATTAGCTTATTTATCTTCTCAGATGTTTATCATTTATTTGTAGTGAGAAGATTTAAAATTCTTTCTTTTAGCTATTCTGAAATATACAATATATTATCTATGGTCATCTTGCTAAATTTATTCTTCCTATCTAACTGTAACTTTGTACCCATTGTGTGAAACTACTTTATGTAGAATCCTTATCAACCTGATAAGCATATATTCAGCTATTAATTTAAAGCATCAGTAAAGAATTTTTTGAAGTGTAAAATATATAATAGAGAAAAAAAAATCCTCCAGAAACATAATTTTCTTGCATGTGAACACATGAAGAATTTTTTACAACCCTGTCCTTGCAAATAATTTTTATATTAAACTAAACTAATTTTGTTTCCAAATGAACTAAACCCCAAAAATACATTTTCATATCGATTTATAGAATTATCACCAATTATTACTCTTCATATTTATATATTTATTTCTTATTAAATTTCACAAAATATATGTAACATATATTTAAAAGATTAATACTCCTAAATGGCTCTTTTATATTTGTTATGAAAAAATAAAGCAGTGAAGATCATTTTCTTTTACTGGTTTTTTAAAAGAGTGACAATTTAGAAGTAGAAAATTTTAAGTTAACTAACACAATATTGCCTTTATTAGCAAGCGATGGTTCAATATATTATGTCTGTTTAATACATTTTTAGTTTCCTGTACTTTTGACTTGAGACATTTGTTAATTCTGAACTTTCTTGAGCTGCTATTACATGCCAAGCATTGCATTAGATATAAGGGATGCAAGGAAGATTAAAGTATAGCGCTTCATTTTAGGAATCTCAAGGTGTCATGGAAGGAGCTTTATATACACACAAACATAGGATCTAGCTGTAACAAGGAAATGATTCAATACTGTTGATAATGTGTTAGTGCCCAGTGAAGTCTGCCTAATTATGTATTTGTGGTATCTTCTTCTAAGATAGTTCTGCAGCTCTTATTCATATTCAAATTATTTGAGTAATATAAAAATAAAATTTTTATTTCCAACTAATATTAGAGTAAAATGTTATTAATACTCTTATAATGTAATCTGTGTTCAGTCAGAGAGAAAGATAGAGGGAAAAGAAAGGGAGATAGAGGAAAATAGATAAAGATGATATAAAAATAAATTTTTTTTTCTAAAACTAGAACATATTTTAACATGCATGTCATTAAATTCATTCTCCAAAGACTGAGAAGGGAAATAAATCATATGATTTCATTTACACAACCCATTCTGTTGAGATCTTACTTCCAATAGATTCTACACTTGAAATTGAGCAATTCTTTTTAGTTTTAAGACCCAAGAATACTTTGCTCTCTTCAAATTAAACCTTTAAAGCAAAGAGTAGGATAGTAGGCATTGTCTGCACAGTAATATGTACATTAAGTGTTGATATGTTATGGTTGAGAGGCGTTGGGGCAATGAATAGTTAGAGTATAAGCCTTTATTAAAAATACATTAAAGTAAAATAAAAAGCTCAATGTGATGAATTTGTTGATTTCATTCAATTAATAGTTGATTTAACTTGTATTCATTGAAGGAATATATAAAGGCCTCTTAATATCTGCATGTCACTCTGGTAAATGTCGAAAGGGAAAAAGATGTCCTTTATGCTTCTGAAGATTTTATAATTTAATGAGAGAAGACAAACTTATCAAGAGCCAGTTGTAATAACAGACAATATAAGCACCACAAATCACTATTTTTTTTTACAAAAGTAGTCATAAGTAGATATATTTGGAGAAAATATCTCACGTAAAAACTCAAAAATACTTCTCTACTGTATTAGTGCATTGCAGAAGACAACCGGAAAAAGAGGGATTGTAATTTCTCGTTCCACGTATCCTACTAGTGGACGATGGGGAGGACACTGGCTTGGAGACAACTATGCACGATGGGACAACATGGACAAATCGATCATTGGTAAGTGAAAGTCACCATATTTATTATTATTTTTTGTTTTCTATTAGATACTCACTTTTGCTGGTGCTAGGTCATAAAATTTATAAGTCCTCAGAATTTTGTTCTTCACATCATACTTTATGACATATAGCATCAGAAAAAGACAGTGGGCAGGAAGCTGGATTGAAGCTGCTGTGTAGAAACTAATCATCTGCAACTAGTTTATTTTGAGGAAATAGTGTCATTGTTATTGGCCTGAGTTTCCTTGCTGAAAAGGGCAGGAGCTGGCAAAGATAACATCTAGAGCTAATAAAGAGAAATGAGTAGAAATTCTAGATTTCATGGCTATTATTAAAAAGTCAAAAAATAACAGATGCTTTCAAGATTGTTGAGAAAAGTTGACACATATACTGTTGTTGGTAGTGTAAATTAATTAAACCATTGTGAAAAACAGTATGATGATTCCTCAAAGAGCTAAAAACAGAATGACCATTCAACCCAAAAATCCCATTAGTGGTTATATACCCAGAGGAATAGAAATTATCCTACCATGAAGACATGCACAAGAAGGTTCATTACAACACTATTCACAAAAGACACTCTTCGCCAAAGACATGGAATTCACCAATTCACTATTCACCAAAGACATAGAATCAGCCTAAATGCCCATGAATGGTAGACTGAATAAAGAAAATGTGGGCCGGGCGCGGTGGCTCACGCTTGTAATCCCAGCACTTTGGGAGGCCGAGGCGGGCGGATCACGAGGTCAGGAGATCGAGACCACGGTGAAACCCCGTCTCTACTAAAAATACAAAAAAATTAGCCGGGCGTAGTGGCCGGCGCCTGTAGTCCCAGCTACTCGGAGAGGCTGAGGCAGGAGAATGGCGTGAACCTGGGAGGCGGAGCTTGCAGTGAGCCGAGAGCGCGCCACTGCACTCCAGCCTGGGCGACAGAGCAAGACTCCGTCTCAAAAAAAAAAAAAAAAAGAAAAGAAAATGTGGTACATATACACCAAGGAATATATACAGCCATAAAAAATGAGATCACGGCCTTTGAAGGGACATGGATAGAGCTGGAGGCCATTATCTTAAGCAAACTAACAGAGAAACAGAAAACAAAATACCACATGTTCTCACCTATAACTGGGAGCTAAACACTGTGTACACATGGACACAAAGAAAGGAACAACAGACACCAGGGCCTATATGAAGTTGTAGTGTGGGAGGAGGGTGAGGATTGAGTAACAACCTGTCAAGTACTATGCTTATTATCTGGGTGACAAAATAATCTGTACACAAAACCCCTGTGACAAGCAAGTTACCTAAGCAATACACCTGCAAATGTACTTCTGAAACTGAAATTTAAAAGATCCTAGATTCTAGGGAATATAAATCACTGATAGATGCTAAAAAAAAAAAGAAACATTTCGAACCAAATTTGGAAAGAAATTTGTGACAATAGTTGAATAAGTGCTAAATAAGACATTATCATTTTAATAGGGCAATACTTTTGTGCTCTATGTTTAGTCTTAAAATTTGTTCACCATGGATAAATAAATTCAAGGAAAACAATTAATTCTTAGAAATATTCCTTTAAAATAAAAGCTCAGAAATCACATTCATTCTATTTTATAGAATTGATTACTCCTTAGAGGATTTGTTTAATAAGAATGATTCAAGTTGTTTCAAATGATAGTCTGAAACAAATTGAAACTATAGTTCAATGAGACCTATAGTTAAATAACTGCAGAAATAGTATCTTTATTTTCAAAAATGAAACTGTGGACACCACTTTCTTCTCACACTATAATGTGTTTATAATATATTTGTTCTCTGAATATGTTACCTTGCAAGTGTCAAGGAAGCTTATAGTATCTTGGTTTTGTAAATATCATAAATTCTACAAAGTCAAAATGTGTGAGCATTATGAGAAGCATTATGAGATAATTATATTAATAATCTGAAAAATGTTTCATGTTTGGAGGTTATTAAAAACAGAACTTCATAAATAGAAATAAAAGCAATATTAAAATACATGAAATAATAACTTACTAAGATATTTTTTCTAATTTTTTCAGGTATGATGGAATTTAGTCTCTTTGGAATATCATATGTAAGTAGTTTTATTCCTTTTATCTTCATAATTTAAAATATTCATAAACTATTCAAATTTAACTAAATATAGCAATATATTTTAGACTGGAGCAGACATCTGTGGTTTTTTCAACAACTCAGAATATCATCTCTGTACCCGCTGGATGCAACTTGGAGCATTTTATCCATACTCAAGGAATCACAACATTGCAAATACTAGGGTATGTAATTACTACATTTACTTTCAATATTTTCTTACTTGGGCTACGCTTCATTATACTTTAGTGTACATGGCTTGGTTAGCTGGCATATTTATTGATGTTATATATAATTTTGGAGTAGTGAGGAAATTGTCTGGAGGAACTTTTTTTGAGTAACTGGGGAGACATTACTAAAAATTATGGAAGAGTATGAACAGTTAGAGCCAATATCTAAATAAGCACTAAATTTCATGATGCTTTCAGTGAAGAAATACAGAAAAATGATAAATTAGCAAAATGCACATGATGGAAAGATTGAAGACAGAGCTGGTCTTTTAAAGATGTATTCTGCCTATAGTAAGTAAATGGCAGAGCTCATGATGTGCTGTGAAATCTATATGGCCCCCCCTACTGGAAACTTGGGTAGAAATAGAGAGTAGGATTTATTTTAGAAAATGCTGAAATACAAAGATTGTAGGCAGAATGGAACAGTGTTTTGAAAGAATTTGAAAGTTGGACAATAGAGACATAACTTGATGAAACAGTAATATCTCAACAGGAAAATTTGCTGTCAATAATGCAATTTAGAAAGCTGTAATATTGGGAAAGTAGAGCATGAATCAATGAAAGCTTGGACAGAGATTCATTATTGAGAGTATACTATTTCATATTTGTGAAGTCCTTGCTCAAATGATTAACATATTCTAAAAAATGATATAAATAATAGACCATTGTATATGTAATAGGTCAGATACAAATAAATGTCTATAAGGGAAAATAGAATAAGCTAAAGTGATGGAGTTTTATAGAGATTCTGCTTTAGGAAAAGTGCTCAGAAAGGTATTAAATGAAGGAATACTAGAGCAGAGATGGGTATGGGGAACAGTAACCAATATAAATGTATGGAGAATTCCACATGGGAGCAACAAAGTAAAATACCCAATGATTGTAATGTGGTTGGAGTTTTTAAGGAAAATTCAAATGCAGAAGGAGGAAAACACTGAGGAAGTATTTCTAAATAAAAATCTAGAGGATAGAAAGCTCTACTTAAGTTTAAATATGAGTTGGTACAAATGAACTATTGAAATGTTTTACTCGAATTGTATGGTTTAGAATTAGATGCTTGTGTATCAACATGTTAAAACTAAAATCATATTAATGAGGTCAATAAGCAACAGATATGATCTTTGCCTTTTTTCTTCTTATTTAACTTTGGAAATACCAGCAATAGGATTACATACAGCTTAACAGTTCTTGGACCGTTTTTACTTTCAAGATTTCCTGTATTCTAATACTGCATATAACAGCTGTGACACTAAATTTTCATTCAAACTTTCTTACTCCTAAAATACAGAAAAATTGGAATCATCATCGATATGACACAACTATAAAGGGCCCCAGTCATGCTGATGTCAACGAAAAACATTTAAATGTTACCTCGAGCTTTGTGGTAGCCTTGCTTATTCCCCTGGTGCAAATCAAAATATAAAATAGTAATAATTTTTCTTGCCTATTATTTTTTAACTAATATGTGCAAGAACTTTTTTGTAGACTTTAAATCATCCATTCTAAATTTTAGACTAAAAATTTTGTCTTTTGAGCTGGAGTGTGCATTCCAGAGCACACTCAGGCACATTATTTCCTGTCATTCAACTTTATGCCTTCTCTTCTATCTGTACTATGTATTCTTTAGTATTCTTTAGTATTCTTTAGTACCATAATCTGTTCATTTCTCCTGAGGACCCACAATGTGCATGGTCACCATCATTTGCTCTGCTTCTCTGGGTTTATTTCAATCTACTTTGGATAGCCTATCATTTCATTTATCTCCTATACTTATCATTCTAACACTGACTATCACCTAATTGAAAATATATTTGTCATCCATTAAAATGCGAACTTTTCTTTGGGTATGTTCACTTAAACTAAATCAAGCCATGGATTTAATTTGAATTTCTCTTATTAAAACATTGTGTACGTTTTCTCTTTATCATGTGATAGAAATATTATTGTGTAAGATTTTGGGAAGAAAGTACATGGCACATGACAATCAGTTAGTATCATTTCTTACTTTTTAGTTCTTCAAATATGGATATGAATATTATGACTTAAACAAGGACCAAAGCTTATAACTATGTTATTTTGCTTTGTTTCAGAGACAAGATCCCGCTTCCTGGAATGAAACTTTTGCTGAAATGTCAAGGAATATTCTAAATATTAGATACACCTTATTGCCCTATTTCTACACACAACTGCATGAAATTCATGCTCATGGTGGCACTGTTATCCGACCCCTTTTGCATGAGTAAGTACAAAGTTTGTTTTCTCTTATCACAGAGAGATACTTTTCACTTAATTTACCCAATCATCTCTTATAGTGCAATATAAAATATTTTAGATTGGCAATTTTTCCATTGTTATATTAGCATACACTTTTTATTAATAAAGCATTTACACAAATATGTCCATTAATAAATAGACTAGCATAAGCCATTAAAGAATGAACCACATTAATTAGTTATTAAAAAGTAATGATTCTATTTCAGAATAATTACTGTATACTAGGTATTGTTCTACATGCTTTGTATGTGTGCTTACATTGAGTATTCTCAACATTTCTAGGGAGATAAGTAATGCCCCTCATGATTTAATTAATCAAGGTTTACTGCTGTTATGTAAATCTACTATATACAGATGTCTTACTGGAGACTATTCCACCTTTTCCTTGATGTATCCCAATAAGATACACAGGAACAGTTTCAACATTATCCTTATAAATTTGTTTCGGATTCACCTCTTAAAGAAAGCTCAAACTTATATATGACCAAATCTTAAAATTTCTATTTCATGGAGCGTATTTGCAAAAATTTTCACCCATTTTATTAAGTTGATTACAACCAAATTTTTATTGTAGATATTACAAAAAGCAAAGCATGCAATCAAACATAAAAACAAAAAATCTCTGAATAATCACAGTATATTTAGCTTTTTGAGCACCCTATATTACCAGAGGAATTGAATGAGATTATTTGTTAGATTTCACTATTGATAAGCCCATTTAAAAGAGGCAAGTATTTACCCAAATTAAAACAATACCCAAAGTAAATTTACCAAAATAAGAAGTAAATTGGTATGCCTTCTCTTTTGATGATAGGATAAGCAATCCAGTTTTCCTAAAACAACAACAAAAGATTCTTTCTGGATTCAAATTATGTTCTGGTTCCTTTATTAATTTATCATCTACCATAATCCCTTCTTTATTTCTGATAACATTTTATTGATCTCCTTTTTATTTACAGACTTTACCCCTTTTTGTTATTCCTATTTGCTTCCCAGGATAATGGAGTATCAGCTCTGGGCTGAATCACTAGTCAGAAATATTATTATTAACTATATAGACTGTTGTTCTATTGAGAATACCTGGGTTTCTACTTTCGTGAGTTTATGGAGGAGTAAGCCCATCTTTCCAATTCATCATTAATCTCAGCTTTTAATAAGGCAAAACAAAACCACAACAAAAGAACAAACAAATTTTAAGAATCAGCTTTTCTTTTTCATTTCAATTGGAGAAGAAATGTGAACATTTAGTAGTGGCTCTTAAATCATTAAAAAACAAACAAACAAAAAACAACTTTGTTTTGCCTAGCCATTTATACCTCAAATTCAGAAATCCATTAACATGTTACAGAGCCTTTAGGAACATGTAAATCTACTATTTAGAGAGTTTATTAAGTAAGATAAGCAAACTCTTTTTAAAATTAATGAATTAAAATTCTTACAGTATGTCTCACAATTTTCTTCCAGTGTTTTTAATATGTTTTTTAATTTGTTGATCATATACTAGGCAAAGTTAATATTTGTACCTCTATTAGTTCCCTTCCAAAGTAATTGCTCATTTAGTTGATGTTACATGTCCATAACAATTCTCTGTTTTCTCAGGAAATTTAGTCATAGTCTAGATTTACTCATAAGGTATTATTATTATTATTATTATTATTTTTTTTTTTTTGAGACGGAGTCTCGCTCTGTCGCCCAGGCTGGAGTGCAGTGGCGCAATCTCGGCTCACTGCAAGCTCTGCCTCCCGGGTTCACGCCATTCTCCTGCCTCAGCCTCTCCGAGTAGCTGGGACTACAGGCGCCCGCCACCACGCCCGGCTAATTTTTTGTATTTTTAGTAGAGACGGGGTTTCACCGTGGTCTCGATCTCCTGACCTCGTGATCCACCCGCCTCGGCCTCCCAAAGTGCTGGGATTACAAGCGTGAGCCACTGCGCCCGGCCTACTCATAAGGTATTATACTGCTGAGCATTGTACTATTACATTCCAACTGATATATTTTTTAATTTTTTTACAGTTTTGTTTTTATTTTAATCCACAAAAGTCTATACTACAAAATGTGATTTGAATAATGATTTTATGGTATTCAGAAGAAAGTTATTTGTTTTAATTTAATTATTTGTGATCATTTTGTCAAGGTTCTTTGATGAAAAACCAACCTGGGATATATTCAAGCAGTTCTTATGGGGTCCAGCATTTATGGTTACCCCAGTACTAGAACCTGTAAGTTCTACCACATATTTTTGTTTACAAAATTTTCTTTGGTTTATATACAACTAATGGCTATTTATTTACATTCCAGTATGTTCAAACTGTAAATGCCTATGTCCCCAATGCTCGCTGGTTTAACTACCATACAGTAAGTATTTAAGGAATTCTGGGGAATTGACTAAACAGAAATGGGTAATTGGCCCTAGCCTTTTCATTAATGGTATGTTGGATTTACTTTCCACTTAAAAAGAGTGGAAAGTAACATATGTCTAGTAAATTATACCTGAATTGAATTAATCCACAGTGAAAGAGAGTTAATTTCTTCTGCTACAGTTTGTTATGTAGTCATTGATTTATTTTAGCAAATAAACATGGTAATTACACATTACACACAAAAAGATAATTGTCTTTTATTGGATATGTAAAATGATCATTAAAGGTAGTGCAGTCCTTCCAAGAATAATATACATGGCAAGTCAAGCAGAGCTTTTGTGACCTTTCAAAAATCCACACACTTTAGGCATGTGAGCACCACAAAAACAATGCTATAAATGATTTTCAAAGCTATTATAAAGACTTATATTTAACCAGATTCTAAAGATATGCTTTTTTAAAAATAAATTTCACTGTGTGTATTTAAGGTATACAACATCATGTTATGAGATATATATATATTATATATATTTACTACATATATATGTAGTAAAATGGTTACTATAGTGAAACAAAGTAAGATTTTCTGAATAAATGTTAATTTTTTAATTTAAAAATGTATCATTTGATTTTTTTAAATGTATATCCTCAAGTACCAATGTTGCTGATGATTCCACTTCTTGCTCTACCTGTTCTTCTTTCCATCCCTTTCATTTCCAGGGCATAGATATTGGTGTCAGAGGACAATTTCAAACATTTAGTGCTCCTTATGAGACAATAAACCTACATGTCCGTGGTGGTCACATCCTACCATGTCAAGAGCCAGCTCAAAACACATTTTACAGGTAAATGAACTGTTTACAAAGCTCAGGTTAAATTTTGAGATACATCATGCTATCATTGTTAAGAAATAGAAAGGGTTTGAAATTTTAACCCATCGCCAAGCTAGTACATTAGCCTGCCTCAGTACCATGAATGCCAGGTCAGAGACAAAACTGTTTGTGGTTTATGGCATAGCAAGAAACAGGAACTTTATCTTAGCATCAGGTTTTCTTTTCCACCAAGTCCCATGGGGATGACATGGAGCAACCCAGGCAGACGTTGCACACGTAAGAGGTCTGTGTCACAAATAAGGAACCCCAAGTTTAGGAAAACCCTGTCTTTAATAAGACTACAAACAAATCTATCCATTATTTGCTTCAAAAAAAGATATTATCTTTTTCATATTGGATAGTAAAAAGAAATATTAGGAATTTTTTTTAAAAACCCTGCCGTCCAATGCTATTCATTTTTTTTTTTTTTTTTTACTATACTTTAAGTTTTAGGGTACATGTGCACAACGTGCAGGTTAGTTACATATGTATACATGTTCCATGTTGGTGTGCTGCACCCATTAACTCGTCATTTAACATTAGGTATATCTCCTAATGCTATCCCTCCCCCCTCCCCCACCCCACAACAGGCCCCGGTGTGTGATGTTCCCCTTCCTGTGTCCAGGTGTTCTCATTGTTCAATTCCCACCTATGAGTGAGAACATGCGGTGTTTGGTTTTTTGTCCTTGTGATAGTTTGCTGAGAATGATGGTTTCCAGCTTCATCCATGTCCCTACAAAGGACATGAACTCAATTCATTTTTAAAACATCCCTGAAAAGACAGCTCAGAAGACAGGCTGTCAATGCCTCTCCCTATGACGTATAAAAATGCAAGAGACCCATGGAAAACTGTCTTCCAACAGGATATTCCCTCTTAAAGTAAGAAAGCTTCCCAGATAAAAATATAAACGAAAACTTTATTATCTCTGTCTATAATATGCAGAAGTAATGACAAATTAATGTCTTATATTTTGAATGGCTGCCTCAACAAGATTTTTACCCTACTTTTCCGCTTCTGACGTGTGGAAGATCTAGTATTATGAAGATCACTTTATGAAAACATGAAATATTTATGAACCTGTTTTTCAAAGACTTATTTTTTAGAGCAGTTTTATACAGCAAAATTGAGTAGGTCCAGAGATTTCCCATTTATCCCCTGCTCTCCCACACATGCATAGCCTCTCTCATTTTCAACACCCCCCATAAGAGTAGCACATTTGTTACAATCATTGAACCTACACTAACACTTATCACCCAAAGACCACAGTTTACATTAGGGTTCACCATTGATGTTGTAGATTCTCTGGGTTTAAACAAATGTATGATGACCCGCATCCACCACTGGTGTCATTTAGAATTGTTTTACTGCCCTAAACATCCTTTGTGTGCCACCTATTCATCACTCTTTCCACCCATGGCAACCACTGATATTTTACTATCTCTATAATATTGTATTTTCCAGAATGTCATATAGTTGGAATCATATAGTATGTAACATTCAATTTAACATTTTTTACTTAGTTATATGCATTTAAGTTTCCTCCATGAGATACCTGGGTTGTATCTCATTTCTTTCTTTATTTTATTTTATGTTATTTTATTTTATTTTATTTTATTTTATTATTATACTTTAGGTTTTAGGGTACATGTGCACAATGTGCAGGTTAGTTACATATGTATCCATGTGCCATGTTGGTGTGCTGCACCCATTAACTCGTCATTTCGCATTAGGTATATCTCCTAATGCTGTCCCTCTCCCCTCCGCCCACCCCACAACAGTCCCCGGAGTGTGATGTTCCCCTTCCTGTGTCCATGAGTTCTCATTGTTCAATTCCCACCTATGAGTGAGAACATGCAGTGTTTGGGTTTTTGTCCTTGTGATAGTTTACTGAGAATGATGTTTTCCAGTTTCATCCATGTCCCTGCAAAGGACATGAAAGAGTTGTAAAACTCTTTCTAATCACAAGTTTTAGTATATGTTGGGAAATTGCAGGTTAAGTCATATTTTTGATGTCTCTAAATTATATTTAAACCCCAGTGACTGTGAACTGAAATTCATATACATATTCATGGTAAGGTATGTTAATATATTTCACTGGAAAATATCTAATTACTGTGGAGATTTGAACTCTAGAGATTCTGGAAATTTTAGGAGACTTCCATGGCTATACATTCTTCAACATTTGTGATTAGAAAAGGCAGACAGCTAAAACAATTGGCCTGGTAAATTATTTCAAACAATATGAGGCTGCCAAATCAAGTTGCTTCTCAAAGATTGCTGGAGATTTAACATGGAAGCAAGCATTTAGTTCACAAATAGCCCTATGCAGGAACATGATTGAAAGGTATTCTCTATTACAAAGATAGAACTTAGAACTTGGAGGCTACTTTATACATTCTTATTAATTATAACCAGTGATAACTCCGTGATTTATGTGTGGAAATGTGAGGAAGGCTTAAGTCATAAAAGATTTAAAAATGCTATTAAAATTGTTTCATGTTTAATGGTTAATGACAGGATTACCCAAGAGAAGCATGAGTAAATATATGAATAAAATTAATGTGGTTTTAATTACTTTCAATGAGGCCACTTCTGATTTGTTACATTACATGAAATCTTGAGATCAAAAGACATGCATGATATTTCCTATTAAATATGAAGAATTTTTTTTTTTTTTTTTATGGAGTCTTGCTCTGTCACCAGGCTGGAGTGCAGTGGCGCAATCTTGGCTCACTGGAACCTCCACCTCCCGGGTTCAAGCAGTTGCCCTGCCTTAGCCTCCCAAGTGGCTGGGACTACAGGTATCTGCCACCACGCCCGGCTAATTTTTGGTACTTTAGTAGAGATGGAGTTTCACCATGTTGGGTAGGATGGTCTCAAACTCCTGACCTCATGATCCACCCGCCTTGGGCCTCCCAAAATGCTGGGATTACAGGTGTGAGCCACCACGCCCGGCCTAAATATGAAGAATTTTATTGTTTTATATCATTCCTGTTAACTAATTTAGAAAAATGGAAATGCTTTAATTTTCTTAGTCTAAGTCAGTTTGCACACTCCTTAATGCTTGGGTTCCTATAGATCCTTATGTGGATGTCATATCATAACTAGACATATGCTATTCTACAGACATGGGTAAAATTATATCTTTCTTTCTTATAGTCGACAAAAATACATGAAGCTCATTGTTGCTGCAGATGATAATCAGATGGCACAGGGTTCTCTGTTTTGGGATGATGGAGAGAGTATAGGTGAGTGCTCGATTTAGTAGATAAATTTAATTGATGACATATTCTATCACATTACTTTTATGTTATCTATTATTGTTCTTTGGAAGCTGAGTACAAAGCTATTAATATTATTCAAGGCTAAAAGATTTTACTAAATTCACTGAATCAACTTAAATAGATAAACAATGTCAAAAACATTTAAAGACTTCTCTTATCCTAAATATAGTCAATGCCTATGGTAAGTGTCTAGGTAAGAAATTTGTGTGGGCAGAATTATGTATCTATTATCTTTGTACTTCCAGAAGCTAGCACAGTGCTATTCACATAATAGACACTTGGCATATATATAAAGTTAACTTAACTGAATAACCACATTTTTATATGTGCAAAATATTGATGCTATAGGGACAAAAAGGGGTGATACTTTTCCTCATTTATCATAAGGGTCACAGCCAACACCTCTATAACAAAACACAAGTTAACAAGAGAAAAGCATAACAAACATGTGTAATCATAGTTTTATGTAAAACAGGAACCTTCAGAATAAAGGCCCAAAGATACAGAGAATGCTCTCAGGCTTTATTCCTAGGTTCAATGAAACAGGAACTGCCATGTAGAAATGTGATTGGACAAAAAGGGTATAAGCTAATGGAAATAGATTGAGTGAGGAAATCTAGCAAGGCCTGTCCAGATTCTTGTTGGCCTATTAATTGTAGCATTTCTTCCTCTCAGGTATGGGGTAAGACTCCTCTGGAAGGAGGTTGTTAACTTCTTCATGGCCAGCTGTTACACAGAAAAGCAGGAAAAGAGAGTAACATTTCTAGGCTTTATAGCTAGCTTTTGGGGAAAAGGGCTCTAGTTTCTGTGACTCGCCTTTGGGAAAAGGAATTCTAGTTTCTATAACTAGAGAATAAGGAGCAAGAGACAGGAGGGCAGGAGGTCAGAGAGAAACTTTGCTTCCAGTGTTGCTTCTGGGACTTTTATTTTGAGAAATCACTTTTTGAGCCCCCAAAATGTACAAGTGGTGCCTCTACAACAAGGAGGTAGTCCAGAAACCAATCTCAAGTAAATTTGGTTTCTGTGTTTTTATATCTACCCTTTTTGCTTGTTTGCTTGTTTTTGTTATTAGTTTTTAGCATTTTTTTTACATGAGGAGATATATTTTAATTTAGATCTAGGCTTATTCCATTCACAACTGTTCCTCAAGACCACACTAAACTTCTAAACTAGCCATGTGAAGTCCATTAACAATTGTTATCAGAAACACCTGGGACAGCTTGCTAAGAATGCAGATTATAGGACTCATTCAAGTTTCATTAATTTTAGGAGAAACTCAGAAATCTCCCATAGGATATTTTTATACTGTATGTAAACACTGATAGAGGATAGGTTTACTGACTGCCATTTAATAGTGTCAGTACTACTAGATGAGCGTTCTCAACGTTTTCTTGACACAAACTTTTAATCATAAAAACTGACATCTGTGTGAAGTTGACAGTTCTCCGCAATTTAAATAACTTATCCGAAGATAATAGTTTTTTCTTTAATAGCAAAGACATGCATCTTTTATCTTTAAGGTACATCATAGTTAATATTCTGCAACCGTAAGAGATAATCCGTTAGTAAATAAGTGTAATAAAGTTGATATAAGAATTATATGCTAGAGAGCAAGACTCTTGGGAAAAATAAATCCATCTTTTTAACATTTTGTGACTTAGAAAATGAAGATATCAACACAAGTTAGTCCTTTGCTTTTAGAGCTCTGACCTTCATTACCGCAATGACTGAGGGTCTATGAAGTTTTCAGCCTTTCCCTTTGTGTCCAGCAGGAAATTTACCTACAATTTCCCAGGGGTGTAGAGTTTAAGTATGCAACTTGGGATCTTTGAATCTCATAATTAACAAATTAAGTTAATTCATTTCATCAGTTAGGTAGACAAAGCTTCTCTTAGAATTTTCTCCAGCTCCTCCTATCCAACTACAGCATCGATGAAAACATTTGGTGTGGACTTTACCCTATGCAAGTTTCATGGCAGACTTTTTGTAATCACTGGAAAGTGCCTGAGCGTAATCCAAATATTTCTCTATGATCTCCTCATGCAAGTATAAAAAATTGTTTTTTTGCCAATTGGATCTACTTATTTTGTTATGTTTCACAATATCAGTATATTTGGTATAATTTAGTATAGATATTTTTAAATAGTCCCTTGAAATTTCCTGAGTTAACAGCAAAAACCATATATAGCAAAAACTTATTCTCTGGATTTGTTAGATCAGAATCTCCAAAGAGGTTTTCTCTCACAGCAAACACAACAATCTGGTTGATGGGCATCCAATCTGAAATGATGTCTTTCTTTTAAACAAATATGTTCAAATTTTGTGATATATTATAATGTGGTAACATATTATCTTGAAATAATTAAAGGTAAATCAAAATGAACTTCTCCTAAAACTTGTTAACATTAAGTAAATTTTAACCATTCTTGATTAATAAAGTTATAGCTTAGTAAAATGTTAATTTTTCTACTTATCTTAATGAAATAGTTATATATGTGTCCTTGACCAAGATCATATGTGAGATCTTTCTTCCTCTTATTAAAAACAACAAAGCTACCCATATCTTCATAACAGCTGTCACTTTTGCTTTTTTAACTCAGAATTCTATACTTAAAAGATTGTTCATGAAAACTTAAGTTGTAATTGTATATTTGAAAATAAGAACTAAAATGGTTAAGGAATACTGACATTAATATGTCTTGTAATACATATTAAATTAGCCATACATATTAGTATACACAAAAAAGTCTTAGGCAGAATATCCATTTTAGTATAGGTAAAATCAATAGCAAATTAATTTTAGTGGGTTAATGAATACAGCCCTGATATGTATAAGTAGAGAAGGGAATAAAAATATATTGCTTTTTCAATGTTACCCCAATACTTCTTTTATTTGTCTCTACTTTGCTCTTTCTATCTTATGTATGCTTATTTGTTTTTTTATGTAAAAACACAATGTTAGAAGTCAAGGAAAACTGGGCTTGATTCCAGACCTTGACAGTAATTAGCTTTTTTGTTTTTTTACTTTTGGCAATTTGTTTAACTGCTTTAAAACTCACTTTACTCTTCTATACAGTGGGAATAATAATAAAATATCTTTTAGAGTAAAGTGATAAAGTATTTAGAATTTGGCAAATAGTAAGAACTTAACGAGTTTTACCTCTAGGATGATCATTAAAATGGGTTTTAAATATGGCAAGATTATACTTTAAACTGGTGATGGTGGCTCATGACTGTAATCTCAGTTCTTTGGAAGGCTAAGGCAGAAGGATCATTTGAGTCTAGGAGTTCAAGACAAACCTGGGAAACATAGGGAGAACTTGCCTCTACAAAAATAAAAAAATTAAAAAGCCAGGCATGGTAGCACATGACCTCAGTCCCAGCCACTCAGGAGGCTGAGGTGGGAGGATTGCTTGAGCCCAGGAGGTCCAGGCTGTAGTGAACCATGATTGTGTCACTGCACTTCAGCCAGGACAATAGAGCCAGACTTTGTCTCAAAAAAATAAAAACTAAAAAATAATGATTATACCTTAAAGAGGTGGCTATAAACCTATATTTTGCCAGTTTAATTTTAGTTGACCTGTAACAATCTCTAACTATTGAATTTGTTTTTTCAAATGACACTAGAATGTGTTGCTACCATGTTCTTTTTTCCTTTATATTATTTTGTCAGTCACTAAGGTGGCAAGTAAGTGTCGATTGCTATCATCACTGAATTCTGTTTATTCTTGCACTACTTGTGCACTTCTTGCCACCTTCCCAGTGTTGTGTGTGAAAATGATTTTCAACCTGTTACTACTTTATCATTACCCCTACACACACATACGCCACCTAGCTTGTCCTCTTAGGACCTTACCTGGTGACTCATCCTTCATTTCCAAGGCTCCTTGGATTGTATCTGAATTAGTTAAATAGGCTTAGAGAAAAAATAGGTACATCTTGATACTATTTGCTACTTTTTATACTGGGAAAGAAAAGCAAAGTATACAGGTATTTACTATGGTTCTTCTTTGGAAATAAAAATATATCACATTTTTTTCTCGGTCTACAGACACCTATGAAAGAGACCTATATTTATCTGTACAATTTAATTTAAATCAGGTATGTAAGATTATTTATATGCAATTCTGTTAAGGAATATTTGAAGTTCACAGCTGGGTGGGGTGGCTCATGCCTGTAATCCTAGTTCATCGGGAGGCTGACATGGGAGGATTGCTTGAGGCCAGGGGTTCAAGACCTGTCTGGACAACATAATGGGACCCTATCTCTATAAAAACATTAGCCAGGTATGGTGGAATGCAACTGTAGTCCCAGCTACATAGGAGGCTGAGGCTAGAGGGTTGCTGGAATCTAGGAGTTCGAGATGGCAGTGAGCCATGACTGCACCATTGCACTCCAGCCTGGCAGTAACGGATTCGCCTCCCCTTCTCTTGCATATTTGATGACTGAATCCAAACTTTGTGAGCCTGGGTGGCAGAGGGAGACCCTGTCTCAATAAATAGATACATAGGAAAAAAGGAAGAATATTTGAAGTTTTATTCATGTTTATTATATAAAATACCTTATATCAAATACACAAACAATTTATTGTACTATGAAATACATTTTTGGTTAACAGACATATTTTTAAAGACTTAATTGCTTTTGCAAATAAAGTGTTTATGTTATTCCTTTTTCTTTATTTATAGACCACCTTAACAAGCACTATATTGAAAAGAGGTTACATAAATAAAAGTGAAACGAGGCTTGGGTACGTTCATGTATGGGGGAAAGGAAATACTACTGTCAACGCAGTTACTCTAACGTATAACGGAAATAAAAATTCGCTTCCTTTTAATGAAACTACCAAGACGGTAAGTAATGTAAGAAAATATTTTTCAAAAGCGTACGTATTTAAAACATCTACATGGACTTCTTATATCCCTCATCCGTAAGAAACATAATTATGAGTCAATTATGACATTCTTCATATATTCCTTTTCATTAGGCCTCCATATTTATTTCCTTATTATTATCCTTAGTAAACTGTCATACGAATCAATCTAATGACATCTATTTTATTCTTATTATGATACAATCAAAGCAAAATTAAATTAAAACTTTAAATAACTGTTATCCCTGTATGATAAAGTGCCTCAGAAAATACTTTTTAAAAATAAGATATCTGCATTTACACATTGACTATGTCTTGAAAATGTATTTGAAAATTCTTGCAAACTTAATAAAACTGTCAGCACCCATTAATACAGGAGTGTGATACATATGATACAGATACTACACAAGGAGTCAGGACTCTTGTGTTAAAGCATCATTGCTGCCAGTATTTAGCTCTTTACTTTGAACAAAAAATTTTAGGCCTATTATTCTATCCAATTGAATAAAAAAAATGCAAGTAAATGATCAATCCCTTAAGCTCCTTCCAGTTCTACATTCTGTGAATTTATGGCTTGCAAAGGTGAATTTCAAACACATGTTCTAGAAAACGGCTAACTGTTTTAGGTGATCATTTTAAGTTTAAGCCTACTTATGCACTACTAAAACTGTGTAAATTTGTGTGTATATATATATATATATATATATTTGGACACTGCTAGGTCCTGGTGTAAGAGGATGTCAGATTAAACAGAACTGTCTTTCCATATCCTACTGCTACTGCTGTTTTGTTGACAAGTGGGGTTTCCCTTTAATATGGAACTATGCTTTCCCTACTCCTTTTGCACTACAACTTGCTATTTTTCTTAAAACTATATCAAGGATGGGAAATATAAAATATAATTTCCCAACTTTGACATATTTAATGTCCTTCCTCGCTAAAATAAAAGTTAATATCTTAGTGCCTTACATTCATATTTTTATTTTTAAAATTTGACTGGTTTATAAAATTCCAGAATACCTGATTTAGTCCAGTAGTCTTATGTAGCTGACAAAGAAATTAGGTCTCCAAAGAAGGAAATTAATTCCCCAGAATAACTACTCAATAGTTATCAATCACAATTAGAAATCATTTTTTTTTGCACAGTTCAATGTTCAATCAGATAAAGAAAAGATGGTTTGGCTTAAATAATATCTTGTCTTTTATTTGCTATTACAATGGTGAAAATTAAGCTCACAACTTTTATGGTAAAAATAAAGTAAATAAACAATGCCAAATAAGATATTTTAATATTTGGGTGTGTTATTTCAAGGTCGATTTTATCAAATATGTGGCATAAAAACAAACCATTAAAAATCATTTTTTTCTGTTCTCTTTAAAAACATTCACAAAGAATTTTAAGTGTTGAGAACAAATATTTGACAGTGTTTCATTACCTCAGTGATGAAGAAATATACATTTACTTTAACTAACAACTCTGGGCAGTTCCTTCTAAGTGCATTTAAGTAAACTCAATATTTATGAGCAATTAGTTTTCCAAGCCTTCATAGACACATAGGAAAGGAAGAGAAGATGGTCAATTTCTTTCTCCACCCTCCTTGTCCTTTAATATATGCAAGAGATTATTTAATTGCTCTAGCAATATAATTGTAAAAACATTTTTCTAGTAACAATTATGTCCAGCTAACTTTTGTAAAAAGTATTAAAATCTATGTGGTGTATTTTTGCTTTCTACATTTAAGTTAAAAAACTAGTTTAGGTTTTGTTATAAGATGGATCTGTTTTAAACCTGTCTAACGAATACTCAATTATTTAACTATTACTTTTTAAATTAATTTATCAAATGTGGTAAATCAATCCAAATGTGCTGTGCTTTAAGGAAGATTAAATTTTATAAAGCCTTTATGAAAGGGCCTGGTATGTGGTAGGCAGTAAAGGATTCACCTCCCCTTCTCTGCGTATTTGATGACTGAATCCAAACTTTCTGAGCTAAAGCACAGAAAATCTTGTCAGTTCATTGGACAAAAAGCAGCAATGGTAAAGTCTCCTGAAATCCTCATATCGTGAAACTACGACAGAAGATCATTTGACTACAGCAACTTAATAATCTCCATGACAGAGATAATAATCTCTCTAGAGTCTACTTCAGATTATCTCCAGTGAAATAAAGTAACACATGCAAAATTGAATCATTGGCAATAAATGAAGCATCATAAAATCTTTTTTGATTGAGGTAAAATAACACTTTTAAATCTAAACTTTGGCTGAAAATGACTGGATAATACTTGACAAAGGGATGCATTGAGATTCATGCAGTGCAGTTATAAATAACTCGATATTTTGACATTATGTGAAAAGAGTAAAGTCATAGAAATCAATAAAATTGGCTGAGAGTTTTGGGTTTTTCAGTATCTTTTGACAGCAACTTCACCTTTCTGAGATTTATTTTAACCTTAGGTAAAATGGATAGGTTGGGTGAAATTGTTGCTGAAATGGTTGCAAACTTTCTGAGAGTAAAAATTTCTCAAGATATAAAAGAAAATAAAGGTATATACTATTTATTAGAAAACTTTTTTGAAATAGCATTCATTAAAATAAGAAAAATGTTCCGATTAAACAACTAATTATCATTTTACTTTTTTAGATATTAGATATTGATCTGACCATGCACAATATTACTCTAGAAGAACCAATAGAAATCAACTGGTCATGAAGATCACCATCAATTTTAGTTGTCAATGGGAAAAAACACCAGGATTTAAGTTTCACAGCACTTACAACTTTCCCTCTTCACTTGGTTCTTGTACTCTACAAAGTATAGCTTTCATAACATTGAAAAGCTATTTCATGGCGTACATCAATGATAATGCTAATTTTATTATAGTAATGTGACTTGGATTCAATTTTAAGGCATATTTAACAAAATTTGAATAGCCTTATTTATCCTCGTTAAGTATCAGCTACAATTGTAAACTAGTTACTAAACATGTATGTAAATAGCTAAGATATAATTTAAACATGTGATTTTTAAATTAAATAAAATTTTATATAATTATAAATTATATACTATATTTTTCTCAACGTTTAGCAGATTTAAGATATGTAACAACAATTATCTCAAGATTTAATTATTTCTTAGTATGTACATTTAATTAGCAAAAGAGAATAAAAAATGTAAGTGTATAAAATGTGCATTTTGTCTTTATTTTCCTAATGGAAATTGTCTTAGCTTGCACTGCTATAACAATTTATCATAGACTGGGTGGCTTAAACAGCAAACATTTATTTATTACAGTTCTGAAAGCTGGGATGCCTGATATCAAGGCATTAGCAGATCCAGTGCTGATGGTGGCAGTCTCTATGGCTTACAGACAATTATCTTTGTGTATCCTCATATGGCAGAGAGACAGGAAGCAAACTCTCTCATGTCTCTTTTTATAAGAGCACTAAGGTGCAGGATACAAAATCAACATGCAAAATTTAGTAGAATATCTATATGCCAATAGTGAACTATCTGAAAAAAGAAAACAATCCCATTTACAATAGTCACACACACACACATAAAAATCACACCACCACCAACAACAAAAAACCTCTGGGAATAAGTTTGCTCAAGCAGGAGAAAATATGTATAAGAAACACTAGAAAACATTGATGAAAAAAATTGAGGAAGCACAAATAAGTGGAAAGATATCCCATGCTTATAAATTGAATACAAAAATAAGTTAAAATATTCATACTACCCAAAGTGATCTACAGATTTGATGCAATCTCTATCAAAATACCAGTAGCTTTCTTCACAGAAATAGATAAAGCATTCCTAAAAATTGTATTGAACCACAATTGACCCACAATAACCAAAGCAATCTTGTGCAAAAAGAATAAAGCTAGAGGCATTACACTACCTGACTTCAAAATATACTACAATGCTGTAGTAACCAAAATAGCATGGTACTGACATTAAAAAAAAAATAAACACAGACCAATGGACCAGAATAGAGTGTGGAAATAAATTTGTGCATTTAGAGCCAACTGATTTTTGGCAAAGGTGCCAAGAACACACATAGAGGAAAAGACAGTCTCTTCAATAAATAGTGGTGGGAACACTGGCTATCCACAGGCAGAAGAATAAAACCAGATTCATATCTCTCAGCATACATAAAAATGAACTCCAAATAATTAAACACTTAAAGAGTTAAACTATGAAACTACTTGAAGGAAACATAGGAAAAACACTTTATGACATTGGTCTGAGTGAGAAATTTTGGATAGAACCTTCAAAGCACAGCCAACAGGAGCAAAAAGAGACAAATATAATTATATCAAACTAAAAATTATCTTTATAGCAGAGAAAGCAATCAGTAAACTGAAAAGATATTCCCTAAAATGAGGGAAAATATTTGCAAACTATGCATCTGACAATAGGTCCACATCCAAAATATACAAGGAATTCCAACAATTCAATACCAAAACAACAAATAATCCAATTTACAAATGAGCAAAAGGCCTGAATACACATTTCTTAAAAGAATACATACAAATGGCCAGCAGATATATCACAAAATGTCCAACATTACTAATCATCAGGAAAATGCAAATGAAAACCACAAGGAGATATCATCTCACCTGAGTTAGAATGCCTGTTACAAAAAAGACAAAAAATAACTAATCCTGGCAAGGATACAGAATAAAGGGACATTTTACGTTGTTGGTGGGAATATAAATTAGTATAGCAGTTATGGAAAACAATGTGGAAGGTCCTTAAAAAACTAAAAGTAGAACTACAAAATGATTTGGCAATTTCACTACTGGTTGTCCAAAAAAATTGAAATCAGTGTGTCGAAAAGATATCTGTACCCCTTTGTTTATGGCATCACTATTCAAAATAGCCAAGAGAATGAATCAACCTATATGGCCATAATGGATGAATGGATAAGAAAAGATGGTATATATATGCAACTGAATATGATTCAGCTATGAAAAAGAATGAAATCCTGTCATTTGTGAAAACATGAATGAACCTGGAGGACATAATGTTAAGTAAAATAAACCAGGCAGAGAAAGACAAATACTCGATAATCTCACTTATTAAGAGAATACAAAAATAAGCTTATCTCATAAAAATGAAGAGTACCATAGTGGGTATCAGAGGCTAGGAATGACAGAAATGAAGGGGGTATGAAGGGAGATAGGTCAACAGGTACAAACTTACAGTTAGATAGGAAGAATAAGTTCTAGTGTGCTATCAGGTAGTAGAGTGAATACAGCCAATAATAATCAACTGCATGTTTCAAGGTTGCTAGAAAAGAAGATCTTGAAAGTTACCACCACAAAGAAATAAAAGTTTGAGGTGATGAACATGCTAACTATCCTGATTGGATCACTATACAACGTATATATGTATTGAAATATCTCTCTGTACTCCATAAACATGTACAATTATTATGTGTGAATTATAAACACAATTTTAAATATCAATTGACCATAAATTAATGTGTCTATTTAATAACTCTCAATTCTATTCAATGGAACAGTATGTCCAGCTTTATGATAGTACCACATTATTTTGATTACTCTGGCATTGTGGTTAAGTTTTGAAATCAGCAAGTACAAGTCCTCCAATTCTGGTCTTTTTCAAAACAGTTTTGCCTATTCTGTGTCTCTTGATTTTTTTATGAATTTGAGAATCAACTTGTAAAATTCTATAAAAGTAGTAGGTGGGATTTGATAGAATATGTGTTGATCTTTAGCTCAGTAGCGGGAGTACTGCCATCTTAACAATATTAGGCATTCCCGTCCATAAACGTAAGATGGATTTCAACTTATTTAAAAGTGTTAAACTTCTTTCAACAATGTTTTGTAGTTTTCAGTATATAAATCTTCAATTTATTTTTGTTAATTTTAGTCTAAGGTATTTTATTCACTTTAATACTGCTGTAAAATAAATTGTCTTTTAATTTCATTTTCAGATTATGTACTGCTAGTGTATATGAATACAATTGACTTTTGTATATTATTAGTTACAACAGTTTTCTTGGAAGTAATACAGTTTTCTACAAAAAAGATTATGACATCGGCAAATAGAGATAATTTTACTTCATTCCAATATTGATAGAAGTGGTAAGAACATATATCATTGCCTTATTCCTCCTGTGAAGGGAAAAATATTCAGACTTTCATTATTAAGTATGATAATTATTAGCATTTGTTTTGTTTTGTAGATGCCCTTTATCAGGTTGACAAATTTCCCTTCTTTTCCTAATTTATTGAGTATTTTTCCATAAAAGTTTAAGAGATTTTTCTCGAGTGCATTTTCTGTATCTGCTCAGATTATCATATGGTTTCTGTTCTTTATTCTATTAATATGGTGTACTACATTGGTTGTTTATTGGAGGCTAAACAATCGTATTCCTGGGAGAAACCCAAATTAGTCATGGTTTATAACAGAATATCTAAAACTATGTAATTTATAAAGAAAATAAATTTACTTCTTCCATTTGTGGAGGCAGACAACTCCAAGATCAATGAGTGGCATATTGTTAAGAGTCTCCTTTCTGGTGGGGACTCTGAAGTTTTGAGGTAGCACAGAGCATCACGTGGGAAGAGGACTAAGCATGCTAGCTCCTGTCTCTCTTCTGCTTACCAAGCCACAAGTCTCACACCCATGATAACCCATTAATCCATTACTCGATAAATAGGTTAATCTATTCTGAGAGCTCTGCCTTCATGATCAAATCACCTCTTAAAGGTCCTACTTCAATACTGCTATATCGGGAATTAAATTGCAATATGAGTTTGCAATGGAAAAATACACAAATGATAGCAGATTTGGTATTATTTGTTCAAATGTTTGGTAGAACTCACCAATGAAACTATCTAGGCCTGAGCTTTTTTTTGAGGGTAACATTTTTATTACTATCTTACTTCTTACTTGGTACAGCTTATAGGTCTGTTGTGGTTTGGCTGTGTACCCACCCAAATCTCATCTTGACTTGTAGTTCCCACAATCCCGATGTGTCATGGGATGGACCCAGTGAGAGGTAATTGAATCATGGGAGCAGTTACTTCCATGCTGCTGCTACATGATAGTGAGTGAGTTCTCATGAGATTTGATGGTTTTATAAGGGGCTTGTTCCCCTTTTTCTTGGCATTTCTTTCTGCCACCATGTGAAGAAGGATGTGTTTGCATCCCCTTTCACCATGACTGTAAGTTTCCTGAGGCCTCCCAAGCCATGCTGAACTGCGACTCAATTAAATTTCTTTCCTTTGTAAATTACCCAATCTCAGTTATGTCTGTAATAGCAGCATGAGAATGTACTAATATGAGGTCTACTCCGATTTTCTTTTTCTTTTTGTGTCAGCTTTTGTCACTTTTGTCTTTCTAGAAAATTATCCGTTTCATCTAGGTTATCGAGAGGTTGGCAAATAGTGGAGAAATAGTTGTTCTTAGTATTTCCTTTTAATTATTTTCTTGCTATACTGTCAGTAGTTATGCCCTCTTTTTCCTTCTTGAGTTTAGTAATTTTGTTACAGGTAGTCAGGCATGAGCAGGGCAGGAAAGAGCTCCCTCCCAACCCACTAGAATGTCAGGTGATGGTTCGGCAATTATCAAATTACCTCTCTGAAAATAATTTGGCAGTGCCAGGGAGAGGCAATTTCCTGATGGTCCACACCTGTTAACATCAAAATGTTAATTGAATGCAGATCTCAGGAAGAAGCAACTTCCTGGGCACGCATGTTAAGAGACAAGAATAGTAAAGTATGATCTTCTGGTGGCACACTTCACCAGAAAAGGGAAGAAAGCCTCAGATGGGGATTTATATAACTCTCTAAACATGATGCACATGCTCAGTTCCAAAGGGTAAGGAAGGCTTTGCTCAATTCCAAAGCATGCGGAAAGCCCCTCCTGAGGAAAGAATCATGGGAAAGAGGCGAGCTCATAAAAGTCCTAGGATCACAGTTAAACAGGGCACTTGACCTTCTCTCTTTAACATTCACGTGCCAACTTAGGTCTCTTCCAAGCACACCTTTCTTTCTTTTCTGTTCTAAGGCCTTTTAAAATAAACTTCTATTTCTGCTCTGGAACTTTCCTCAGTCTCTTTTTCTGCTTTATGCCCCTCACTTGAATTATTTCTTCTGCGGAGGCAAGACTGAAGTTACGGATTTGAAAGGATAGGCCGCCAATAACTTGTAGTAACTCATATATCTTCCACTGGTACCAATTTGAGTCTTCTCTATTTCTTTCTTGGTCAATCTAGCTATAGATTCGTTAACTTTTTGAAATTTCAAAGAAGCAGCTGTTTAATTTTTTCAAAACATTTTTCTCCATTCTTACTCTTTATTCCACTTACATTCCACTCTTTATTATCTCTTTATTTTGGTATGCTTTGAGGTTAGCTTTTCTCTCCTTTTTTAACATAATAAGATGGAATGTTAGATAATTTATTTAAAGTATTTCTTCTTTTCTTAAAAATAATATAGATATTTACAGGTATCAATTTCCTTCTAATCATAGCTGTAATAGACTCCCATAAGCATAATTCTATATTTTGCCTTTATTCTCATTCAACGTATTTTCTTTTTTTAACTTTCATTTTAGGTTCAGTGGTACATGTGCAGGTTTGTTATATAGGTAACCTCATGTCATGGGGGTTTGTTGAATAGATTATTTCATCATCCAGATATTAAGCTTAGTACCCAATAGTTATTTTTTATCATTCTCTCATCTCCTCCCTCCTTCCACCCTCCACCCTCAAGATGGCCTCAGTGTCTGTCATTCCCTTATTTGTATTCATGAGTTCTCATCATTTAGCTCCCACTTATAAGTGAGAACACGTGGTGCTAGATTTTCTGTTCCTGCATTAGTTTGCTAAGTATAATAGCCTCTAGCTCCATCCATGTTCCTGCAAAAGACATAATCTCATTCATAAAAAATTGAATCAAACTGAATTACAGACATAAATCTAATACCTGAAATAATAAAACTACTAAAAGAAAAAATTGGGGAAATTCCCTAGGACTTTGGGCATAGATTTCTTGAGCAATATCCCACAATCACAGGCAATCAAAATAAAAAATAGACAAATGGGACCACGTCAAGTTAGAAAGATTCTGCACAGCAAACAATCAACAAAGAGATAATTCATAGAATGGGACAAAATATTTGCACACTATCCATTTGACAAGGGATTAATAACAAGGTTGTATAAGAATCTCAAACAATAGGGAAAAATCTAATAATCTGATGAAAATGAGTAAAAGACCTGAATAGACATTTCTCAGAAGGCATACAAATGGCAAACAGGCATATGAAAGTGTGTTCAACATCACTGATCATCAAAGCAATGCAAATCCAAACCACAATGAGATATCATCTCATCCCAGTAAGACAGAAAATAACAAATGTTGGTGAAGTTGTGAAAAAAGGGAAACCTTCTTACACTATTCATGTAAATGTAAATTAGTACAGCCAGTATGGAGAACAATATAAAGTTTCTTCAAAAAACTAAAAATAGAACTCTCGTATAATTCAACAATCCTACTGCTAGGTATATACCCAAAAGAAAACAAATCAAAGACATATCTGCATTCCCATGTTTATTGCAGCACTATTCACAGTAGCCAAGATTTGGAAGCAAGCCATATGTCCATCAACAGATGAATAAATACAGAACACGTGGTACACATACATAATGGAGTATTACTTAGCCATAAAAAAGAATGAGATCCTATCATTTGAAACAACACGGATGGAATTGAATAACATTATATGAAGTGAAATACACCAGGCACAGAAGGACAAACTTCACATATTTTCACTTATTTGGGGAGCTGAAAATTAAAATGATTGAACTTCTGGAAGTCTAGAGAGAAACCATGGTTACCAAGACTGGGAAGGGTGGTAGGCGGGTGGTCGAGGGGAAGTGGGGATAGTTAATGAGTAAAAATAAATAGTTAGAAAAAATAGATAATATCTACTATTTGATAGCACAACAGAATGACTGTCAATAATAATTTATTATATATTTGAAAATAACTAATAGAGTAGAATTTGATTGTTTATAACACAAATGATAAATGTTTCAGGTGATGAATACACCATTTATCCTGGATGTGGTTATTTCACATTGCATACCTGTATCAAAATATCTCATTCTCAGACTTTGTGGTGTAAAACAATTTTATCTTCCATGGTTCCATCACCTTGCATGGGGATGTGTCATATGGTGCCAGTCAGATGTAGGTTGGCACTGGAGCAATTTGAAGACTGAATTGGCTGGAAATAGATTGTCTTTACTTACATTTGTTGTCTTAGATTTTATCCTCATGTTCTCGCTCTACATTTTGAGTTGCTTGGACTTCTTCTGTGGAAACTCAGAGCTACAAGAGTCAAGAAATGATTCAACTAGAAGAACAGTTACAAACTAATCATTTCACGGAGATGGGGTTGAAGGAACAGACTCTCTCCATGGTGGAATGGCACATACAAGGAGGGGAAAATTAATGGAAGACCTGTGAGTTTTATATTCTTTCCGTTTGGCTTCACCTTTCTGTCTTTTGCCACATTGTTGGCACTTAAGGTCTTCCTTTCCTCCACTGTACTAATTTCACTCGGGCTCATATTTAGAAAAATCATCTTATATATATTAAGCAAGATATTTCTTGGAAAATTAATTTATGCTCTATGTATCTATCAATCATCTATCCATATAATTTGAGGTTAAATATATTAGAACAACATTAAAATATAAAAATAAAGGGGCAGTTATGTGGAAGTTAAACCTGAGCTATGTAAAAATTGTGCACATTTCTGTTTTCTCTAATTTTCCCCATTTACACTATGAAATTAAATCTGTTGTTAGGTCATCCCAATGGCAAATTTTTATTTGACATTAGTATAAATAATGGTTGTCTGGGAAATATCTTAGAAAAAATAGAATAAATAATAAGTATAATGAGAAAATTGCTTTTTTTTTCCTTTTTGCACAGATTTGAAAATGTCATGGTAGGTGAGGCGAAATTGAAAATAAGGGAGGGGCAAACGAATTAGTATAATTAGTGGTCTCTTCTAGGAATAAAATGCGTCTAACTTAGCCTACCTGATGATATGATCTTTTACTTACATCAAAGGGGTGAGAGAAGAACTCTCTCTCGGAGATATTTTGGTTCAACAAGGTGGGGAATGTTGAGAGTCATCTTTTTAGCATTCTGAAAGCTTACAGAGCAGAGTGAGGTGCTTCTTTCTTTGGGCAATTACAATTTTAATGAATATAAGTTTCAAATTTCTTATAAGTTGTATAACCATAAGGGAAATAAAATACTTTATTAGCCCATTGTGTGCTTTATTTTTCTAGATACAACTGAGATCCTAGAGACTGAAGGAAGTGACAAAGTAATCAATAAACGAAATGTTTCAAAATCTCTCTTAAGATTATGGGTAGTATCTCACCTTTAACAAGTACTACAGTTTGCAGTTGCTTGTTCACATTTTTTTCTTAACGTTTATTGTTTTATTTCAAAGTGTATTTTTTAAATTAAATAGTACTTTATATTTCAGGTCCAATTAAAATTTGGAGAAATTGTCCAAAATATATTCTTTAATGAATTTTTTTTCCTTCTCTTACGTGTCTGTTCTCATATCTCTTTGTCACATTCTTAGGTATTTCAACAATACTAAAAATTCTCTGGATAGCTGTAATACATTTCCTTTAACTTGACATATCATGTAGAACTTGACATTATTAGTTCTTTGATCTCATAATTATTCCCTTAACCACCTAGAGCTTTCCAAATTTTATTTGTCACTTATGTTTCTGCCATCTGTCTGGTTAAGATTTTAACCCATGACATGATATTTTATTCATGATCTTTCATGTCACTTTAGTATTAAAATACATTGTAAGATTCTTTGATGTAACTTTCTGTTTATTATAGATATTAATATTGGTTTTATTTTGATATGAATATTAACAGTATGTAATAACCACTTGCTAGCATCATTTTACTTTAAAAAATGAGACAATAAAATAGATTAACCATAAGATAAAACATATATTACTGTACTTAATCTCATTATCACTGCAGAGTTTGTGCCACCGCAAAGTTGTAAATTATGATGCCATAGACCAACTTAGTCGTTCATGAATTGTCCAAACCAAGAATGCAAATGCAACTGTTATTATATTTCTTATTAGTAAGTTAGGGAAAAATGATAGCTCACTTAGGTGAAATTTACACTTGAAATACACAAGTATAATAAAATATGCAAAAATGTCACAATAACAGTATATGATAATTCTTTTGGAAAATAATGATTTAGAAGCATAAGATTTAATGATGTTTACCCTTAAATTTTATGTCATTTATTTAGTTAAGATGTGAAACTTACTAGCAATACTCAGAGGTTATAAGCCAAATCCTAAGAATTTGGAAGTAAGATTATCTCAGAAATCAATGCAGAATAGTTGAGAGCAGAAATATGTAACTTGAACTTAGAGGCATTTCACATTTTCCAAAAGCTCTCTGATTCTTTTCCCTGTAACAGATCTTTATTTCTCCATCTCCTAATCTGAGACAAAACATTCTGGCTCTGCAGTCAGTACATGCCCAGATCTTCAACTTTTCAAATGTTTCGTCCAGGATGAAGCCTGGTTAATCCCAATGACACTGATTCTCTGGGTGCTGTTACCTTAAATTTCAACAAGTTTAAGCACCAACCCATATCCCTATTGTGTCTTCACACTCATGCATTCATCTCATTTTTTTACAGGAATTCTTTGGACGTCTCACAAGTGCCTTAAATGTAAACATTAAAAAAACTGAACTCACGATCTTGCTCACCTTTCCAATTCAATTTTAATTGCCATACTAGCTCCTCACCCTTTCTTTTTATTTTGGAATATAACACTGCCATTCACCCAGCAGTTCATGACAAAGTTTTGGGGGTTAGCTTCAACAGTAGTTTGTCCTGATCTAATGTGTCACCACATCTTGTTGGTTCTAGGTCCTAAATTCTCTTGACTTCATCTCCTATTCTTCATCTATTCTGCCATCATTATTGTATGAGCCATTGTTATGGTTCATCTAGAGCATCACAATAGAAGACCACAAATTATTCTGTCTTCCTCAATTTCCTCAATTTTTGCTTCTTCTCCATCTATTCTCTTTAAATAAATTGAAGGGCTTTATAATAAAAACACAAATACAATGATATCACCACCATGGTTACCTATCAATGGCTTCCCTTTGCTTTTAGGGCAAAAGGAATGTTTTAATATGAGCCCCAGGGCCTTTCTGCCCTGGTGCAAATCCACTTCTTCACATTTACCTCTGCCACTCTCCCTTTACCTCTCCTTGCTTCAATTATGCTTGTCTACTTTGTGTTCTCAGAAATGACATGCTTCTTTCCACTTCAGATGTTTGCATATTCACTCCCCTTTAACACATCTTGTTCTCCAGGTGACAGCATGTTTAGCTCCCTCATTTTCTTCAGGTCTTTGCCACATGTCTCCTTCTCAATGAGGTAATCATTGACCACACCTTTGCACTCCCTATTCCCCTTCCATGGTTCCTCCTTAGCACATATTACCATAAGATACACTACACACTTTAATTACACATTGGTAGGTTACCCATCTCCCACTCTAAGAATTCAAGGTTGTTGAGACAATGAATCTGTTTTATTTGCTCACTTCCGTATCCTTCACACATAGAAGAATTACCTATCAATGAGTAAGCCCTCGATACATACTTGTGATGATTAATTCATGTAATTTAATTCGCCTGATGACAGAAAGTCCATACTTTTACCTCTATTTTAAAGATAAGGAAACTGACTGTTAAATTCAGGCAATGAGAAAGTGGCAGAGCAGAGATTAGAATCTCAAGTACTAGGCTACAAGTACTCTCGTCTCATGCCGAGACATGTGCTTGCATGGATTGGGAGTGGCAGAAGAGAAAATAATTTCCTTAGTAGAATGGTTATTAATTTTATAGACATTCTTGGGGCACTCCATTTCCTAGTTTCTATTTAGTTTAAATGATGTATCTTACAGGTGAAACAGAAATCAGTATTAGATACCCTGCCACTGATGGATTTCTGCATTTAATTAGCCATATATGTGGTA
Organism: Hylobates moloch; assembly: GCF_009828535.3. Lineage (NCBI taxonomy): Eukaryota > Metazoa > Chordata > Mammalia > Primates > Hylobatidae > Hylobates > Hylobates moloch. The sequence continues at coordinate 75,608,640 of NW_026652288.1, read as the reverse complement.
AAATTTAGTTGATCAGAGCAGCATTTTCAGCTTTGAAATATCAAGATACAGGAAACATTTTCATTTGATGCACTACAAATTTGGATGCTCGCTTTTTCAGTTCAACACATTCTAATAGGTGTAAATTGCTTTAAAATGGGATTCAGAATGTGTCTTATCTCCAAATATTGTTAACTTTTAAAATAGACTTTTCCTTAAAAGGACAACATTTTCCTTGTTAGAAACTATGTTGCAAAAGTGAAACTCTGGAAACTGAATACTTAATTCTGTATTCAAAATAATACTGAAATCCCAATAAATACCAAACACTGACACAGTTGTCATCACAATTACTACTACCACAACAACTACTACAGCAAATACATTATTTCTCTAAACAAATTGGGTATATTTGCTCAAACACAAGACCACAGTAGTCATAGTCCCCAAGTTAAAGATTGTTAATCTGAAACCTTAATTAATCTTTGGTCTACTATAATATTCAATTGTATTGGGCAGAATAATGGCCTTCTAAAGATGTTAATACCCTAATCCCTAGAACCTATGAGTATATTAAGTTACATAGCAAAGGAGAATTAAGGTTACAGATGAAATTAAAGTTTCTAATCAAGTGACTTTGAGGAGAGTAGATTATTTTGAATTACCCATGAAGTCTTAAGTCCTAATCACAGAGTTTCTTATAAGTGGAAGTAGAAAGCAGAAGACGGTCTGTATCAAATTAATGCAAGTGTCCATTTTTGGCTTTGAAGATGAAAAATGGAAAAGTCAAAAAATATGTGGAGCTTCTAGAAGTTGGAAAAATAAAAAAAAAAAAATTTCCCATAGACACTCCAGAAAGAATGCAGCTCCACCAACACCTGGATTTTACTGGTGTGACATTACTGACTTCCGATGTTCAGAACTATAACATTTGTGGCATTTTAAGCTATTAAGTTTGTGATATGTTATTACAGCATCAATAGAAAATGAATACATTGATTTTTAAAGTATAACCTGAAATTACACTTAGAATTTTTTTGCGGTGATTGTTATTGTCATTTTGGCATACAGAACTTTTAAATTTTATGTAATATTTCAGACGAGAAGCACTAATAATATATATCTAGAATTAAGTCTGTAATTGTTTCAGAAAAAGACTCTATTACTGCAAGCAAAACTCTATGTCTAATGTCTGAATACATCCATACACCTGCCCATAGTTTTCTATACAGAATAGCGATTTCTATTCCAAGTCTGTATAAAACATAATCTCTTCTAATGGAAGCTCTTTGGTAAGAAAATCAAGGAAGTGTTTTCCATCCTAATGGTCTTGTGGTGAGAGCCCTGAAGGAGTGGGTAGTTGGATATCAACAAGCTTTATTGGAAATACTAGTTGTTTGACTTTCAGCACATTATGTAATGACTTTTATCTGTAAAAACTTGACAATAATACTATCTACCATGTATATTTGTATGGATTAAAGGAAATTATTCACTGAAATAAAGTCTAATACACAGAAAAAGATTAACATAGCTTAACTATTTCATTTCCATTTCAGAAGATACTATTAAAATAGTAACACATGCAAGAGTCAAGTAGGCCTTGTCTTAAATCCTGATTATTATAACACTTATTATTTGAGTACGTTTGCCAAATGACTGAATCCTATAATCATTACATTCCTCAGTCATAAAATGTAGACACACCTGTGAGGTAATACAAAGCTGGTGCATAAATTATAAATAAATTGAAGTCACTGTTATTATTAGGAATAATTATCACAAATAATAAGGCCAGGCACAGAGGTTCATACCTGTAATCCTAGCATTATGGGAGGCTGAAGCAGGAGGATCACTTAAGCCCAGGTGTTTGAGACTAACCTAGGCAACACAGCAAGACACTGTCTCTGCAAAAAATTAAAAAAAAAAAAAAGTTAGCCAGGCATGGTGGCATGTGCCTGTAGCCCCAGTTATTCGAGGGGCTGAAGTAGAAGGATCACTTGAGTCCCAGAGTTCAAGGCTGCAGTGAAACATGATCGTGTCACTGCCCTCCAGCCTGGGCCACAGAGTATGACCCTGCCTCTGAAAAACAAAAAAAAGAAAAGAAAGATAGAAATAACAACAATAATGATAAATTTAAACTTAATAAATATTTTCTGATTATATACATTAATTTATCTATCAAAAGATGAAAACTGGATATAAAATACATGGTGTGAAGCAAGGCTGTGATTACATTATAAATCTAGCTATATCTTGAGAGGGGATGTTATAGAAATAGAAAAAAATAATTCATGAAGGGCATTTTCTTCCTGCTCAAATCCCAGTCAAGAAACATTGTTAAATGTAATTGACTTGAAACCTGGGCTTGCTATTGTGGTTAGAGTATGATAAAAACACATCATAAAAATTAATCATCTTTAGAATGTCTAGTATAATACTTTAAAGATATTAGAACCAAATTCATATGCAATTGTCTATAATTTAAATAAAATACAGTGCATTGCCATTTTCAAATCAAATAAAATAATTATAAAAAGGAAAATATTTTAAGTCACCCAAAATTACATCACCTAGAAATGACTGTTATTTATATTTGATGAACACCATTCTGGAGATCTCAATATTTGTATATATTGAGAAACACCAAAAACTGTTTTTGATAGAGTATTTAATTTTCAGTGCTAAGGCCAGAGAAAAATATTCCAAAAGCTTTTATACCCTTATTTCTGTTTTTCTTATATATTTTATAACTAATATTATTATATAACAATATATAGTCTTCTATTTATAAGAGTTACCACACTACAGCTTCATCTGAAATTATCGTGTTGTAATGATCTGGTTAGAATATTTGTTTATTTTTGGAGACAGGTTTATTTAATTCTTATCTTTCTAGAAACTGAAAATTTATAAGCCTCTTCCTGAGTTTCCAAGTTCCAAATTCTATACAAACAAACTATAAATGAAAAATTTAGGTGAGCTCTTTCAGACCCACATTAACGTTATTAAAGGAGCAGACACAAATGAAGTTGAGGGAAACTGCGCTGAACTCTTGATGCTGTGTAGCAAGCTGTGATCACATCCCAAATAAATGCCTCCCCTCCATGTGACTTCCATCATGTGTATGATTAAAATTTGTGCCACTGCAAAGTTGTAAATTACAATGCCATAGACGAACCTAGTCGTTCATGAATTGTCCAAGCCAAGAATGCAAATGAAAAGCTTTATGACATCTCATTTCAGATTTTTATATTTGCACTTCTGACTTGAATTTCAAGGAATTCCTTTGAATTATTTAAAGAAGGCTATAACTCTTACTTTTCAGATTGCCTGAGAAAGATAAAGCTGCTCTTGCTGACTTGATAAAAATCATTTTTCTGAGCTTGTGAGACTGTTGGGCAGCTTAGATAGTTAAAAAAGGCAGCACTAACTTGTGGCTACACATATTCACTTCTCTGAATTACCGTAAGAATATTTCTCTTTACTAAATATTTGAAAAATTTGCATTTAAATTTTAGCACTATAAACTATCAAACAATTTGTAATTATGCTTGAGATTAGAGTCTGCTAGCTCTGAGATTAATATCTGTATGTTTTGAATTTTTAGAAACTGTTTTGACATAGTTGCCTTACATTTTTGCTTTGCAGAAATGAGAGTTTCAGTAGTGTAAAGAATTGCAGAGCAATGATCAATTGCCAGAAGCCGCGCATCAGAGGGATCAGCAATGGAGTCTTTGTTCTGTCTGGAGAAGAGCTGGCTAGACAAATACTCATGTAATTTTCTTATATGACTTTTGTAACTGGGAAGGTGTTGATACTTTCAACTGAGATACTGAGATGATGAAGTGGGGAAATGGGGGGAAATGTCATATATAGAAGAGAAGTTGCTGGACAGATAGTTTAGCAGACAATTACTACAATTAGCAAGCTTCCTTTAATTTTTTTCATCGATATGCAAGGAAGGAGAGGATTAGGTAGAAGGTAATCAAGCATCTTGTCCAGTCACATAGCTAGAAGTGAAGTTAAATATTCAAACCCAGCTATTTTTGGCTTAAAAGCCAACTTTTTACCCAGGATACTGGTTAAAATTATACTTGTTAATGAAACAAACTCTGAATAGAATAGAACAACAATGATCTAAGAATAGAACTTGGAAACTTCAATATTTAGGACTTGGGAGAATAGAAGGACCTTTCGAGATCGTTATAGATGATATGAAGAAACAGAGTCATTGTCTAAAGTCAAAGGGAGTAAACAATCACAAGTTGAAATGAGGAAAAAAAAATTAGAGAGGCACAGTAAATAGAAAAGTCAAGTATTTTATCCAACTTCAATAATGAAATGATGAGGTGGAGAAGAAAGTGGACTGAAAGCCAAAAGATTCAGTAGAGTCTAAACTGTATCACCAGCTTCTCTGAGAATTAGCATTTTCAAACTCCACATGAGCAGTTTCTATACAAAACCATTCTGCTCATCTTTATCAAGTTCATAATAAGCCAAGAGAAATTCAAAAAATGACTTAATTTCATTAACAGTAAGAGACCTGCAAAAATGCATAAATAACTTAACTTCAAATTAGACCTATTTTATAGCTAGTCCTAATGGTTAACACCTTCTTTTACATTCTGTGCAGTTAATGTATCTCAATATAAATACAGCATTTGTACTGTAATGTTCATCTACATCAGAAGAAGAGAAAAATGTAAAGAAATTATAATGAAGGAAAAGGAAAAAAAGGAACTGAAATGTCCAGAAGAAAGCTTCATTTTCTTTTTGGACTAGGCTATTTGTTTTAGATTAATATTGCTAATATTAATTTGCTTATGTTTATTTATATTAATATCGTGAATATTCATATATTAGCAATGTTTGAGAAAGTTGATTTTGTACTTAACACGGCAAATGCTTAAAAGAAATATAGAACAGAGATATTTATGATAAAATTTCAATAGTACTGAATGAACTGCCATGTTATGTTAAAACACTAATAATTAGATTAGTCATTAATATTGAAAATGATTCAGAATCAAAATTGTTATCTTTTGGGGTGTATCTGCTATGATCAGGTTTTACAATAAAAGTAATTTCTAATTATTGCTTATGTCATTCTTATTTGCAATAAAATATTATACAATACTAAATTAGGTACATATAATTAATTTGTTAAAATATTTAAGACAAAAAGATCATTTTTTGTTTTCTTATTCTGTAATAAAATGTGATAGTTCTTTAACTTTTGATCCTAAAACACAAGAACAATTGTCTAGTCTAATATAGCTACAAAAATTATAAACAATGGTTAGTCAAAATACTTATCTCAGGAGATGATCCTGCAAAAAATGTAAGAAATTTTATGTATAAACCTCTTTATGAAGATTAAAAATTTAATTAATACAAAATGTACTGTGAAATTCTGAAACATTGAAGTCTACACAAATTAGTTTACACAGTGATTTCCAAACTTGTTTGTTTATAAAATTTATTTTCTATAACATCTTCAGTGAAACTATTGTCTCAAAAAATATAATTATTAAAGTATTGGTACAGTCTCCTTCTTAAATTTTACTTATTCTCAGATTTTAGTTGTATACATTTTTCAGGAGGCAAGGTACCCCATTTTCTGAAACATCTTATTTTATTTCCAAGATTACCCAAATTATTTTCACAGTCATATATGACAAACCCTATAATTATGATTTTCTATGGCTACAATTATATCATGATTGAAATAATTATTTCACAATATAGTATAAGCATATTTTATTAAATATACTACTTTCTATTTTTAAAAATAAAAGATTAAGCCTTCATATTTCTGAGTTACATAGCAAACTACTAATATATTTTGAATTAAAATCTATTATTCTTCATTACCATTGAATATTAGATAATGCATTTCATCTGTTAGACTCAGATGATTCCCTGAGAAATAAAAACAATAATTTCACTCTGACTCTGCATGTTGTTTTGGAAATTTGTTACAATATGATATATATGAAGAGTCATATTCACTGGGCATACACATATATTTCCAATAGTGCTTCTTTTGTAACAAAGGAAGAATCTATTTTAAAAGAGTAAACTTTCAAACATTTTCAGGATTTCTGAAAGAGAAGTTTGATTGTGCTGTCTTCTAGCTCTACCTCTAATGTGTGTTTGTTTCTAGGGTAATTTAACCATGGATTATTTTCCCACCTTTTCTCTCTCCCTCTCCCTCTCTCTCTTCTAAGGAGCATATTTCCAAACCAGCAACCCTCAATCTCTCATTAGGAAAAGCTAATATTACTTCCATCTATGACCAACTTTTTCTAAATTTAGAAAAAAATATACAAATAAATAAATGTTAATAAAATAATTTTAAAGTATTTAAAGTACTTTATAAAATTGCACTTTTAAGTTATGTTTGTTACTGAGCAAAAAAAAATATTTATCAACATCATAGAGTCACATTAGTTTAGATATTCTAACAAACTGAAACATTCCTTGGGATTTGGTAATAAAATACTGGTCGATAAATATGACCATATTGTTACTGAAAACAAAATATACATGGTCTTTATATTTTATTTTTTCTATAATATAACAGCATTGTTCAGGGACAATCAGGTCCAGCTATTCTGTTCCATAGCCACATAAAGCTGTGTATTGTTTAATATTCAGAAAGTTCATGTGTTTCTCTGTGCACATGAGCATCTCTGCTATTGAAATTACTTACAGGTGGACCATGGGAAAAGGTCTGACCTTGTAGATCTCCTCATGGGATGTCTGGGCAAGAGTATAAGATTAAATTTTATTTCTAATTTGTATATATATATTGAAATTACAAGCAGAAAACTAGCCAGGAGTTTAGAAACTGGTTATAAACACATGGAATATGGTTGCATTAATCTCTATATACCTAGTTCCTCAAACTCGGAATTGGAGTTTGAAGAACTAGCCCTCTGAGAAATGAATGCATTGAATAGACATGATACAGTCTAAATCATGATAATAAGGAACTATATATTAGAGGACATTTACCAAATAAATGGATTTTTAATTTACCTTGGAAGCAGTAATTCACACACTCATCTATAAATATTTACAAATTCTATTCTTCACTTTTCTACAAGTTTAAAACTGTTATTTCTAGAAGAAATATATATTGTTTGTGAGGGTCCTAAAATGTTGACATTTATAAATATTTATAAATAGATTGACATAAGAAGTTTAATACTCTTACCATAATAGCATAATACCGTATCACTAATACCATAATACATAGTGATTATGGTTTATGTATCCTGAATACAAACAAAAAGAGAAGGAAAGATTCACATAGGATATAATAATTATTTTCTAAAGAAAAGAGAAATAAAATTGAGTATTCTGGAAGAAGGTGAACTGAAAATGTAAAGGAAAAATAAAGGTTCAATTCCATATCTATTAAAAACTGAAGTAGAAACAAGTAGTAAATAAAGACTATAATGAGGTCAAAGCAAACAGTGAATGGCACATAGAAATTCATTAAACATCAAAGGAATGCATCTATTAACGTATGATAGTAACTTTTGATAATTTTAGCAAAAAAAAAAAATTTAAAGGATATATACAAACCAAGAAACGATCAAGTACAGAACTCTCCAAGCTCAATTGTTAATTTATATAAAAATTCCTTTTATATAAATTATGAAGCAGAAAAACAATAGACTGATTTTGAATAGTCACCAGAAAGCAATATAAAAATAATTAATACATTTCAGTTACAATTAACAGATGATAAATTGAAGATGGTGGGTAAAAATATAGGATAAATTTGAAGATATTAAAAAATATTGTCTAGAAATTCATTTTCCAAGGAAACTCTACACATTTCAATAAAATGTAATTGATATGCTACACAAAATATGGCGTTAAGGACGAAGCAAAACACCATATACTATCTCTCAATTAATAAATGAAACTTTTGAATTTTTCATACAAGAGAGTACTTACACAATGTTGTAGAAAGAAGAGATTGTTAAGATATTAATCAACCTGATGACAAGTGAAAACTGGGTAGAAATTGAAGTAGGAAGAGGGCATGAAGTCATTGGGAAAGATAAATATCCAATTGAGATCCATTTATGGATGGCCTTAAACTTTACATAATCTTTGACATAGCAATACCACTCCTGAGAATTCATTGTGAGAATATGAACAAATAAAATCAATCTTAAATAAGAGTTATAAACATTTTTAAAAATATAAGTAATATTTAAAGATCTTGAGACCTTAAGCGAAGAAAAACTCCAAATATTATGTATATAACAATTGAATTTCATGCATATGAAAAAATTCTGGAAGGAAAAGTTAAATATTTAACTTAACTATATATATATATGCAAATTTGTTTGACAGATTGACAGATACATAAACTGTTTTGATTTGTAATATATTTTGGGAGTCTAAAATTTTTATATTCAATGTATTGCATGCTCATTACAATAGAAATTGATAAAAGTAGGTGCTGCTATAATTCTTTCATCTGGAGACAATCACGATTTTTTAATATATTTTTATTTTAATCAAATTGTAGACAGATGATAGGTAAATGACATGTAGATAGAGTTTTTCTTTTTATATCTTGTGCACAGGAACTATGAACAACCTATTGTGTTCTGTATTTTATTTACTATATGATAATTATTTTTCAGTTTCCTTAAAATTTTCATGTTTAGTGACTGCATATTATTTTTAAATTTTCCTCTTTTCATCAAAATTTAAGTTTCGTCCATTGTTTTCTTCCTTTTTATGTTGTAAAATACCCCATTTTAGCCTGAAATGTCAAGCTCATGGTCCCAGGAATCTTGCTTGAACAAATATGTTTTGTTCCTTAGCTATTGGGTGAAAAAGAACAGATAGGCAATGAAGAGTTGGAGAAAATGGAAGATAACATGGTGTTTATATCCAATTCCAGCCATCAGGACAATAGGGCATTTGAACCAAGAAATAAATAAATAACTGGAAGAAGGTAACCATGCAATAATCCTGGAGCAGCCTGGAACAGTGGAAGCCTTGAGATGAGAACAAGTATGTGGTGTTTAGTACTGAAAAAGCCAGTGTGTTTAAGGCAAGCATAAGCCATTTCAGGTAAGGCATTTGGGGCTGTAAATATGAGAATATATTTATTCCAGCCGTAACGGGAAACAAAGGAAGGATATAATCTGATTCGTATTTAAAATAGTGTGGCTACATGTGATGATTACATAAACATTTGGATAAATATACATAGTGGTAGAAATCTTTTAAAATTATAATTAAAGCAGAATCACTTATTCAAAAAGAAAAAAAAACACTCAAGCATGTACAGATGTTGGAAAGGAAATATACTTCTTCCTCTAAAACAACATATAAATTAGTAAGTATTTTTGCCTAATAGTTCCTAATTTATCATCATGACCCACAAACATAGTTCAAAACAAAAAGAAATAAGTAGTTAAAAATTATAGTTGAACTAAAAGCATTCCTTAGCAGTTGGATAATATCTGAGTACCCTATAACGTTTATTATAATAAAAATAAGAGACAATTAGAAATACACACATAAATTAACGACTTACTTCCTAGATGGGGAGTTGAACCTTGACTACTGAGCTACAGCACGGGACTGTCTCTAGTTCCTTCCCCAGAAGGAGTCTAGAGTAGTTAGTTCTGAGCTTGAAAGGCTTTCAACATATAATATTATTTTTAGAGCTAACTATGACATGAACTCTAAAATTCCTGTTCCCTGGAAGGTGGAGAAGAAGAGAAAGTACTGCCACCTGGTTAAAAGGTCAAGCTCCTGAGGACATAAAACAAAATGAAGACTTCATCCAGTTTTTTTTGTTTGTTTTGTTTCAGAGGCCTGCAGCCAAGTTTGTTACTGACCAGCTTGCTGGGTCATCTTGAAAAGCTGGCTTACAGGTGTTCTAAGTCCATGTTTTATTTTACAGAAAAACGAATTCATAGCACAAAACACACCAGAGTTAAGACTAGTCTTAAATTCTTTTTCTCTTTAATCAAAACATTACAGAAGAAATAAACACTGATTTTTTCTTTCCATTCATTTAACCGTTTGCACACAGAGAGAGAAGCTAAAATTCTGACTGGTAAGAAATTCTTATCCTTTTGCAGGCATGCCACGGTTCTGGGTTCCCTTTCCCTGAGCGGCACCAGTGATCTTGCTTGGGGCACCATTGCCCTGGGGGCCAAGCCACATCATAAAGGATTTTTTGTTGTTGTTGTTCTGGCCAGAGCAAAACATGTGATAAAACATAGACATTAGCCACTCTGCTTAGCATCTGGTATCAAACTGGCAAGGCTTAAATTTGCCCTCAGACGGACCCCATCATCTTTAATCCAACCTCCAACTAGAAGTTACAACACGGGGTCTCTGGGCAGGATGGTCACCCTGAGTAATAGAAAAAGATAAGAAAGGGAAAGGAGAGAGAGAGAAAAGCACTGCCTGTGGCAGGATGGGGAAGGCGAAAGATCGGGGAGGCCAGAGGAAGACGCACCCATTGCAGCGACACTGAAAAGTTCAGGCGGCTGCTGTCAGTGGAGCAGGGATCTTTTCCAGCAATCCTGTCAGCTCTCAAGTTTCCCCTTTTAGGGAGGAAAAGGCTCCCCATGACCCAGGATCCTGTACATGCCTAATCCTATCACCCACAGCCGTCAGCAAAAAGTGCAAGGCAGATTGACCCAAAGAGAATAGCAGGGAACATCCCATAGTGCCGGACCTGTTCTTAAAGAGACTTTACCTGTCCGGTGCGGCGGCTCATGCCTGTAATTCCAACACTTTGGGAGGCTGACGCAGGCAGATCACGAGATCAGGAGTTCGAGACCAGCCTAGCCAACACAGTGAAACCCCGTCTCTACTAAACACACAAAAATTAGCCAGGCGTGGCGGCAGGTGCCTGTAGTCCCAGCTACTCGAGAGACTGAGGCAGGAGAATCTCTTGAACCTGGGAGGCAGAGATTGCAGTGAGCCGAGATTGTGCCACTGCACTCAGCCTGGGGGACAGAGTAAGACTCCGTCTCATAAAAAAAAAAAAAAAAAAAAAAAAAGTCGGCGGGGAGACTTTAGTGAGAGGGGCCTCTAACCCCCTAAATCTTAGGACTCTAACCCTCGTAAGTTGGGCCTCTAGCCCGAGGTTAGTCAAGCATTCTTTCCTTTTATTAAAAGTAGCTGTGCAAAAATAATATGTTTTCTTTTGTAATAGCACACAATTGGAGAAATTGGTTATTTTGCCAAGGCTCTGACTGGAATAGTGTGTTTTCCTTTAGGGAATTAAACTTGACTTATAGAGCCAATAAAAGTCCTGTGGGGAACTGGCCTCATACCTTGCCTACAACAGTCCCTGTGCAGGGTTTCTGATGTGTGGTGAATAAAGGTCACTTTCTGACAGGTCCAGGAGCTGCAAGTTATCTTGGGACTTTAGGAGGAAAGAAATTTACACAACTCATAGGTATTTGAGGATACAAACCCATGGCCAGGCTCAGCTTTAAAAAAGTTTTTTCTAAGATTCCTTCTATGGAACAGAGTTCCATCAAAACCAATTTAAAAAGAGCTTATGTGAAAAATAATTATTCTTGCTGCCCTTTATACAAATAATCAGGCCAAGTATAATAAAGCAAATCAGTCTTACTATGATTTGTCTTTAGTAAAAATGGGAAACTGGAGAGAGAAATATTATGTTTCAAGAACTATGGTTCACTTCTTATTAAATTCTAGTCTCATTAGTTGTTTCTAAGTTTGTTTCTGCAATTTGGGCTAACCCTACTTATTCCTTTGAACCAACCAGCGATCTCTGATTGTTGCTCAGGAGAAACAAGAGGGATGGGTAATGTAAAAATCTGGATCAGTATTCAAATTCTGGGCACATTACAATCAGGTAACAACCCAATATCAGTTTAGTTCCAACAGTTGCCTAGTTTATGAAAAACCTTAGTTTACTTGGAATAAACTTATTTATTTTGTTTTACTCTTGTGAAATATATTGCTGCTATCCTCTTTGTGTAGGAATACAGGACAAGTTTACTGAATCTTTTCTTAAATTAAACACTTATTAATCTTCCAGGATATCACCTTTTGTCGAAACTCCAGAGTTATGAATGGACCTTACCATACTGATGCTTTGTAACTGAGCTCCTCTCTACCCTGAATGCAAGAGACACTCATAGTTAGGCAGAAATATTACCGCCCCTATTTAGCCTGAAAAAGCTACAGAAGATGGACCTTCATCCCTCTACAATCCTTAGGATTAAGGCTTCTCTTATAAAAGGGAGGGAGGGAATGTCAGAGGCATGTAAGCCAGAGCAACTCCATTGTAAACAGGAGCTGGGTAAAATGAGGCTGAAATCTACTGGGCTGCATTCCCAGACAGTTAAGGCATTCTAAGTCACAAGATAAAATAGGAGGTCAGCACAAAATACAGGTCATACAGACCTTGCTGATAAAATAGGTTGCAGTGAAGGAGCCAGCCAAAACCCACCAAAACCAAAATGGCCACAAGAGTAACCTCCGGTCGTTCTCACTGTTACACACCCACCAGCGCCATAACAGTTTACAAATGCCATGGCAACGTCAGGAAGTTACTCTATAGGGTCTAAAAAGGGGAGGCATGAACAAGGCACCCCTTGTTTAGCATATCATCAAGAAATAATCAAAAAATGGGCAACCAGCAGCCCTAGGGGCTGCTCTGTCTATGGAGTAGCCATTCTTTCATTCCTTTACTTTCCTAAATTTGCTTTCACTTTGCACTGCGGACTCGCCCTGAGTTATTTCTTGTGCGAGATCCAGGAACTCTCTCATGGGGTCTGGATCAGGACCCCTGTCCTGTAACAAAATGAGGTCTTAGGGTGACCCCTAATCCATTATGACTGGTTTCTTTGTAAAAGGGGGAGATTTGGATACAAGGACAGACACGCACATACTACTACATAAAGAAAGTGATGTGAATATGATTGTAGAGATCAAGGTGATGAACTTACAAATCAAAAAGTGACAAAGATAACCAGCAAAGGACAAGGATCTAGGAGACAGGCATAAAGCAGATTCTTCCTCACAGCCCCGAAAGGGAACCAATCCTATCATACTTCGATCTTGTATTTCAAATCTCCAGAAATTGTGACACAATACATTTCTGTTGTTCTGAGGTACCTAGTTTGTGGCACTTTGTTATAACAGTGCTAGGAAGCAAATACAATGTGTTTTTAAGAAGAAACAGTTGGGCTTTGTGACATAAATCACTGACAAATTATTTGTATGCACTCACCAATCTTGCTATGCATATATTCACCATTTAGATGATGCTCTTTAATTTCATTTTTAATTATTTTGGATATGACCTAGGGATCAGCAGCTTTTAGTAGCAGCCATAAATCAAAGAAAAGAATGTCATAAGTAAACAACAAGTTAATTATGAATCTGTTTCTATATTATTGTTGTCTAGGTGTTTTATACTTTCAATATTACACAACTATCACAAATATTTTTTGATGGCCTACTATGCTCAGAATGGTACTAAAGCTTGAAATGATGACACTCCTTTTTCTTTTTATAGAAATGATGAGTCAGGACACAAAACTCTAACAGTTTATATGTACACAAATACCTAGCTATAACAGAGACAAATATTTACTTTCTACTCATGAAATCTCCTATTGTCCCCACTAACTACCTATAATGTACCAGCAATTCACCTCAGAGGAGTAATCCACATCCATTTGGCCTACTTGAAAAGAAAAAAATCCTGGTAAGCAGGAACTAAATGCATTTTAATTTCCTAGAAAGCTGATCCAAAACATTTATTTTATAAATTTGATTATATTTATATGTTTTATCATGTTATAAGATAGTTTTCTATAATTTTGCATTCCATTTACTTTGTTTTACATACATTTTGCCAGTAAAAAGCAAAAATCGGGTACCCTTGACTATGGGGTCCTGGGAGGCAGTGAGCAGTAAAGACAAGAAACTGAGAGGGGAGGGGAATTGCAGCCCCATGGTACAGTCAACCTGCCTATACTTGTTTCTTTCCAAAAAATTTTTTTTGTATATTCCCTGTGATTTTTTCTTTGTTATTAGTTAAAACGAGAGAGTAAGAAGAAGGGGCTGCTTTTCTTATGTATCCTCAAAAGTTAAAAATATAATTGTAATAAGGCTAACATGATTCTATTCTATTTTACATATAAAACATTCATGAAAATATATAGTGATAGTTATATACACTTTTGATACAGGTAAGTACAATATTCTGATGTCATTATGTTGCTTTAAAATATTTAACAGATTGTTAACTGCTTCTGCCTATGTTCTATATGTTCAGCAGAACATGTATGGCCCTTCTCAGTGTGGCCTACACCTCTCTATTCTTTATACTCTTTTCCTGTTATACACACATACACACACCACACCCCTCCATAAACACATATTGTTGTAGCCATTTTTTTTTCTCTTTTTTTGAGACAGAGTCTTGCTCTGTCACCCAGGCTGGAGTGCAGTGACACCATCTGGGCTCACTGCAACCTCTGCCTCCTGGGTTCATGCCATTTTCCTGCCTCAGCCTCCCCAGTAGCTGGGACTACAGGTGTCCCCCACCACATCCAGCTGTTGTAGCCATATTTTTGAGAGAATATATTTGTTTTGGAGTTTCCCAATTTATTGGCATAAGGGCTTCATAATGTACTCTTATTACTTAAAAATGAGACTTTACTTTTTAGAGCAGATTTAGATTTACAGAAAAGTACTTTAAGTGGAAAGTACAGAGTTTCCATATACTCATTTCCCTCCCCACCACTACCCCATGCTAAAAACAACCATATAGTTATTATTATTATTATCATCTTGCTTAGTGTGGCACATTTGTTACAACTGTTGAATCAATATTGTTACATTATTATTACCTGAAGTCATTACCCTTAGCTAACAGGGTACATTCTTTGTGTTGTACATTCTATGGGTTTTGAAAAATGTGTAATGTTATCTGTCTATTATTACAGTATCACACACAATTTCACTACCCTAAAAATCCCCTATGACCTACCTGCTCATCTCTTCCTTCCTCTCCCCCAAAAGCTCTAAGAATGATTGATATTTTTACTGCCTTTTCCAGAAGGTCAAATAATTGGAATTACATAGCGTTTATCCTTTCCAGATTGGATTCTTTCATTTAACAACATGCACTCAAAGTTCATTCATGTCTTTTTTTATTGCTGAAAAATATTCCATTGTATGGATGTACCACAGTTTGTTTATCCACTCCTCTTTATGAAAGGACATGTTGGTTGCATCTAAATTTTTGCAAGTAGGAATAAAACCACTATAAACATTGGTGTGCAGATTTTTGCGTGGACATAAGTTTTCATCTCATTCGAATAAATACCAAGGAATGTGATTTCTGGATCATATGGTAAGAGTATGTTTAGTGTTGTAAGAAACTGCCCACAGTATTCCAAAGTGATACCATTCTGCATTCCCACAAGCAAAGAATAAGTTTCTGCTGCTTTACATCCTGCACTGGTTGTTGACAGTGCTTTGGATTATAGCCCTTACAATGGGTGAATGGTGGTATCTCATTGTTATTTTGACTTGCAATTCTCTAACGACATATGAAGTTAAGGATTTTTCTAATGCTTATTTGCAATTAGTATATCTTCTTTGGTGAGGTGAATGTTCAGATTTTTTTCCAATGTTTAAGTAAGGTTTTTTTAAGTTTAAAAAGTTACTTGTATATTTTTATACTTGTCCTTTATCAGATATGTGTTTATCAAAGATGTTCTTTCAGTATGTAGCTTGACTTTTCCCTCACTTAACATTGCCTTTTGCAGAGCAGTTTTAAGGTTAACAAAGTCTAATTTATTAGTTTTTTCTTTAATGGATCATCCTTTTGGTTTTGTATATAAACAGTCACTTCCAAAAACAATGTCACCTAGATTTTCACCGATGTTATCTTCTAAAAGTTTTATAGTTTGTATTTTAAATTTAGATCTGTGATTCATTTTGAGTTAATTTCTGTGAAAGATATATAAACTTGTGACTAGATTGTTTTGGTTTGTTTTCAGATTCCAGTTGTTCTAACACCATTTGTTGAAAAGACTATTCTCCACTGAATTGCCTTTGCTCACATTGTCAAATATCAGCTGACTATATTTGAATGTGTCAATTTCTTGCTGTTCTGTTCTGTTCCTTCGACATATTTGCCTATTTTTTCACCAGTACCACACTATCTTGACTTCTGTAGATTTGTAGTATATTTTGAAGTTGGATTGCACCACTTCTCCAACTTTATTCTTCTCTTCAATATTGTATTGGCTATTCCAGGTCTTCTGCTTCTCCGTATAAACTTTGGAATCTGTTTATAAATATATAAAGAAAAAAATTGTTGGAATATTTATTGGGATTGCATTGAGTCTGTAGATCAAATTGGAAAGAAGTGACCTTTTTTTTTTTTTTTTTTGAGACGGAGTCTCGCTCTGTCACCCAGGCTGGAGTGCAGTGGCGCGATCTCGGCTCACTGCAAGCTCCGCCTCCCGGGTTCACGCCATTCTCCTGCCTCAGCTTCCCGAGTAGCTGGGACTACAGGCGCCCACCACGGGCGGCTAATTTTTTGTATGTTTAGTAGAGACGGGGTTTCACCGTTTCAGCCAGGATGTTCTTGATCTCCTGATCACGTGATCCGCCCGCCTCGGCCTCCCAAAGTGCTGGAATTACAGGCATGAGCCATCGCATCCTGCCTTTTCTTTCTTTCTTGAGAGATTTATAGTTTTCTTCACATAAAATTTTATTTGCCATATATATATGTTAGTATCTCATTTTTGTGAATATAAATGGTTTATGTTTTCTGGGATTTTTGGTTGTTGTTTCTTTTGGAAAAGGTCTTACTCTGCTACCCAGGCTGGAGTACAGTAATGTGGTCATGTCTCACCACGGCCTCAACCTACTTGGCTTCAGAGGTTCTCCCAGTTAGCCGGGACTAGGGGCGTGCACCACCATGCCTGGCCAATTTTTTATTTTTGGTAGAAACTGGGTTTTGCCATGTTGCCTAGGCTGGTCACGAGCTCCTTGACTCAAGCAATCCACTTACTTTGGTCTCTCAAAATGCTGGGATTACAGGCATGAGCCACCATACCCGGCCAGTATTATGTTTTTAATTTAACATTCCAATTGTTTATTTTTGGTATGTAAGAAGCAATTGGCCTTCGTGTATTAAACTTTTATCCTGTCGTCTTGCTATAAACACTTACTAGTTCCAGGAGACTTTGTATTGATACTTTACATATCTGATACTTTTGATATTTGGTACTTTTATTTATAGACAATCACATTATTGTGAACAAAGACCGTTTTATTTCTTCCTTCTAAATCTGTATACTTTTATTTTTTTGTTTTATTGCATTAGCCAGGACTTTCTGTATGAAGTAGCCATCCTTGCTTTGTTTCTCACTTCAGTGGGAAAACTTCATTTCTTCACCATTAAATATAATGTTACATGCAAGTATTTTTCTTCTTTGTTTTTTTTTTTTTCCTTTACCTGTGCTTTATCAAGTAAGAAGTGGTCCTCACTATAACTAGTTTTCTTTAAAGTTTCTTTTTTTTAAATCATGAATAGGTGTTTGATTACATAATTCTTCTCTACAAATTCACCTTAAAATATAAAACTGAATTATCTCTAAGTAAGCTTAATTTTTGTTTTGAGCCATTGTTTGGCTGAGTTCAAAATACTATTCCTAACAATTTCAGTTTCTGTCCTCTCCAAAGCTGGATCTATGTTTGCAAGACTGTCGTAGTATGATGACATTTGTAAGTGGATCTGTCTGGTAATAGATGCCATCTGTCCCTTTAGCCATCAGCTCAATCAGCCACCTTTCCTTGGTCTTGGTTGAGGAGAGTATCCCCGTAGGTGCTTTTTATTCCTCTCATTTGGTTTGTTGAGATCTGTTTAGTCTCTATGATAGTTTGCTATGTTTAAAAACATAGGAGTCATTCTGCTTCTTTCATTTCATACTAGGACATGGAAAATGTCTGTAAGGTTTTTTTTGGATACATTCCAAATACAACAAACTGTTTTGCTTCTTGAGGTCTATTTGAGGATCTGTTTGGCAGGCCATCAAATTGGAAATAGGGAAAGGATTTCTATGTTATAGTCTTAAGGCAGAATGTCTTTGTCTCCAATTGATATGGTTTGGCTTTGTTTCCACCCAAATCTCATCTTGAATTCTTATGTATTGTGGGAGGGACCCCATGAGAGGTAATTGAATCATGGGGGCAAGTCTTTCTTGTGCTGTTCTCATGATAGTGAGTAAATCTCATGAGACCTGATGGTTAGTATAAGGGGGAGTTTTCCTATCCAACTCTTTTTCCCTGCCGCCATCCATATAAGATATGACTTGCTCCTCCTCGCCTTCCGCCATGATTCTGAGGCTTCCCCAGCCACGGGAAAGTGTGAGTTCTCCATTAAGCCTCTTTCCTTTGTAAATTGCCCAGTCTTGAGTATATCTTTATCAGCAGTGTGAAAATGGGCTCATACACCATTACACTTCAAATTTAGCTCTTAACACTTTTCAATTATTGGATGAGGACTATTCACATTATCAAGAGTAATCTTATTTACTGAATGTCAATTCATTGTAAATGTTAATCACATCTACAAAATACCTTCACAGCAACAATATAGACTAGTGTTTTACTAAACAACTGAGTACCATAGCCTAGCCAAGCTGACACATAAATTTAACTATCAGTTGTTTAAATTTCTTATAAAACTCTGCAGTATTTTTCAATATAACATTTTTGTTCTTCAGTTAAAAAATGAAATGTATTTTAAATTGAAATATGCTACTTTATAGAACTGACAAAATCCTGTAATACCATTATTCTTTCTGCCTAAAATACCTTTCATCTTTTTTAATCTTTTCATTTTAAAGAAATTATTTTTAAAATTTGTAATTGAAACATAATAATTATACATTTTTATTGGTTACATAATGATGTGGCCATAAATATAATGCATTTGTTAAAGGATAAAAAATTATAGCTAGGTAGGAGGAATGAGTTCTAATGTTCTATAGCACTATAGGATGACTATAGTTAACAATAACATACAGTTTCAGATAGCTAGAAGGAGAGTCTTGAGTGTTCTCAACACAAATAAATGAGAAATGTTTGAGAGGATGCATAGGTTCAATATCCTGATCTGGTCACTATACACATCATTTTCTAAATTTGAAACTGTTGACTCATTTTTTTGACTTTTTTTCTGAAGAGAATAGTATTTTTAATTTATAAAATACTCTTGTTACAGGTTCTAAGAAACTTGGTAAACTCAAAGCCAATTCTGAGGATATAATTAATTCTTTTTTTTGTATTGAATTCATTAATATTTTAGCTCAAATATTTCCTCCGGTACTTCTTTTTGCCCACACTCAGAGTGCCTTTCTTTCATATGTATGTTTTTACAAGACCAAATTTTTCAAGTATGATTCTTAATTATTCCTTTGAATGTTTGCCAAATTTAATTCTGCAAAATTATATAATTTTTCAGTAACTAAGCATTTTGAATCATTTTTATTTAAGAAATATATTTCATAACAACAAAATAAAACACTATAGATAATAAAACATTATGTAAAAAATAGACTATAATCTCTGTAGCTAAACCCTGAGCCTTTGTTTCTATGACATATTTTATGTACTTCTGAAGTACATAAAGTAACTTCCCAATATTATCTGGAGTTTTGTGTATTGTGTATGGCATAACACAGGCCACAGCAAAAACTTCTATCACAGCAAGTTACTGGCAAGGGCAGCAGTATGAAATGCTCTTTACTTTAACACCTGAGACCAGATGAGCTGGCTATCTCTAATGTAAGCATTTGTATCTGTGGACAATTCACTTTATCAGCAAGTACATACTCTGTCTTTAAAAGTGCAACCTTTTCATTACTTTGTGTCTACAAAACAAAGAAAAACTGATACAAGTAACAGTGGCTATCTTTCATATTAAAGCAGATATTAACGTGCAAATACTGGTCACTGTACTCACACTCTGAATTCAAAACAAAAACTGGAAGTACAAAGTGGAGGTCTACAAAATTCTCTCTAGTATTTGTTAATGTACCTTTTAGTAATATAGTTTTATTAAATACATGGAAAATATTGGGA
The DNA here is from genome assembly GCF_009828535.3 of Hylobates moloch. Classification (NCBI taxonomy): domain Eukaryota; kingdom Metazoa; phylum Chordata; class Mammalia; order Primates; family Hylobatidae; genus Hylobates; species Hylobates moloch. The sequence goes on along the minus strand of NW_026652288.1, from coordinate 75,588,495 downwards.
CAAACACTAAGTGGGATGAGATGGTAAAACAACAGTTTTTACCTTGAATTTTCCCAGGGAAACCAGAAACTAAGTTTACTCTAAGTGTAGGTGTAGGCCAGGCGCGGTGTCTCGCGCCTGTAATCCCAGCACTTTGGGAGGCCAAGGGGGGCAGATCATGAGGTCAGGAGATCGAGACCATCCTGGCTAACATGGTGAAATCCCGTCTCTACTAAAAATACAAAAAAAATTAGCTGGGTGTGGTGGCGGGCACCTGTAGTCCCAGGTACTCGGGAGGCTGAGGCAGGAGAATGGAGTGAACCCAGGAGGCAGAGCTTGCAGTGAGCTCAGATGGCGCCACTGCACTCCAGCCTGGGTGACAGAGCGAGACCCCGTCTCAAAAAGAAAAAAAAAAAGTATAGATGTAAATCAGCATAGTGTATTGATTATGACTTTTTGGTAAGTGACAAAACACAACCCAAGCTTCCTTATGCCTATAATAATATATATGAATTAATCTGTTCCCATAACAGAAACATGTAGAAAAAGATCTAAAGACTCAAGAGATGCATTCAATTCTTTATTTTCTTCTGCTTTTAATTTCCGATTTACATTCCTGTTTTTCTCAGGTTTATTTCAGTGAGCTTTTCTCTGCATGACAGTAAAAAGATGTCATCAGTATCTTAATGTTTTTATTATACTTTTAGTTAAGAATCTCAGAAAAAGAGAAAACAAAAAATATGTTTTTTATGGCAGAATATGTTTTTTATTTTAATAAAAGAATTTTGGGAAATTGATGATGTACTCAATTTAAATCAGTTTACCATCCTTGAACGAATCAGTGTGATCAGGTGGATAGGATTTACTGAATAACTAATTTGTCAAGTACCTAGACCAGTTTTGGGAAACCAGCACCATGTAATTGGTAGCCCAAATGGGTAGAAAAATAAAGTTCCCTAATGGAGGGGATGTTGGAGAGACCAAAAAAAACATAATAAAAAAAAAAGCCAGATATTCATTATAGTGTAGTTGGGTGGAAAGGGGGGTGTCTAGAAATTGGCCTCATGGAGTGGAGAGTACATATTATACAAGTGAAGAGATCATTTTTAGATGAGATGGGAAAGTATTAAGAATGGCTTTGAAATCCAAGCAGAGATGTTTAGATTAATAACAAGGAATATTTGTGCCACTGCACTCCAGCCTGGGTGACAGAGCGAGACTCCACTTCAAAATAAATAAATAAATAAATAATCAAATAAATAAATAAAATAAAACAGGGAATACTAGCATTAAAAGGAAGAAATAATAATAATACTTTCTAGACTTTTTTTGGCAAAAAATTTTTATTTTTATTTTTTCTGTACCAAAGAGTAATAATACCATGGTGACAGTTAAACAATGTTTTGTGTGATTCATATTCTAGGTCTGCCTATGAATTAAGGCAACACAGTAGCAGGATAAACAAGTTATTTTAAGTTTCTTGATTCACTCTGATTTAGTCCAATTTATGCTGCTATAACAGAATACTTGAGAGAGCAATTTGTAAATAACAGAAATGCACTGGCTCACAGTTCTGGGGACTGGGAAATCTGAGGTCAGGGTACCACAGGTGTGGTGTCAGGTGAGGCCATTCTCTTTTTTCAAGATGGAACCTTGTGCTCTGTATTCCCTGGAGAGAAAGAAGGCTGGATGCGCATATGGCAAAAGGCAGAAGGGCCAAGAGAGAGTAAGAGGGGACTAAGCACAGTCTTTAATATAGTACCAATCCCACCCACGAGGATGAAGCTGTCATGACCTAATCACCTATTAAAAGTTCCAGCTCCTAATTCTGTTACAATGGCAATTAAATTTCAGCATGAGTTTTGGAGGAAACAAACATTCAAACTACAGAACTTTATTTTTAAACTATTTTTTAATAAATTATGTTTCATATATAATTATTGGGTATACAGTGATGTTGTAATGTGTCTACAGTGTGGAATGAATAAATCAAGAAAATTTGCGTATCTAGCACCTTAAATACATATCACTTATTTCCTCCATATAACTGTAATTTATGTATATACCTTATAGCATTTTAAGGATATAGCAAGTTCAAACACTAAGAAATTAGGGGAGTGGTTATGTATTTACTCAGTGTTCATGTAAAATGGGAAACATTGAGCTATGTCATACTCATACCTTGAAATCAGCTTTTATGTCTTCTTACTACCTGTAAATTTTGAAGACAAAAGGATTTATTTATATATTCATTTATTTCACTGTTTTGTTTAGTCTGCTAATAGTTTTTGAGGACATTCAGAAATGACCTTAACAATAGCAAGTAATTAGAAAGACAGCAGTACATTTGGTGAGAAAGGGTATAGAATGAACTATGACAGATATACACATTCATGGTAAAAAGGACAAGGTCATAGCAGTGAAAATCAAATACAATCCACAAATGGAATCTTCTTCAAAAAATAAACAGTAAAACGGAACTTTTGTAGAGAGTAGTAATTATCTACAGCACTTAATGATAGGGAAGAGATAATGTTTGAGGAAGGTAAGTAGTAAAATGCTCTGATAAAGAATGAAGAATTAAAAAGTTTAAGGTATTTAAGTATTGCTTAAAAGGTTAAAAAAAGTGATTCAGGAGGTGAGTCACAGATTTAAGCCTGGTTCAGTAATTCATCGTGTGATGTGGATCAAATATTTCACCTCTTAATTTAACTCTGAGAAAAAAGTGGGAAAGTGAAATGGTTCTTTAGGCCACACAGTTGAAATTATATTGTGATGAAATATAGGCTCGTGGTTAAAAAAAAAAAAAAAAGAAGTCAAACATGAGGAAAGTTAATGATTGGAATGAACATAAATGGAACCAAAGGATAATCCATTAGATGTGGAATACTACTGTCAAAATTTAATAAGATAAAGTCAATTCTGGAGATCTCAAGTCATGTTACATAAAGTTTCATGTATTACATCCATTATTACTTAGGTATTAAAATAATATGATTGCTGACCCTTCAGGATATTTTTTGTTTAAAAGGAACACAAATTATTTTAAGAATTAGGGAGTTTTCATTCAGTCATCCAAATAATTATTTGAATTTCTGAAAAAAATAGTTAAAGAATTCAGGAGAAATTGTTTTTAGAAAAGGGGATTATCTCTACCATTTAGAATAACATTATTTTCTAGAAGCTTATGATCAAATTAACATTTTTAAAGTACATATATGGGTAACTCTAGACATTCTACAAGTGAATTATTTATGGCTTATTTCTACCTCTACTCTGCCAGATTCACCACTAATAACTTCCTTGCTCCACCAGATAAATATATTTACCTTATTTTCTTGTCACTATCATCAGGGTATGCACACAAAAAATAATAATTGTTATTCCTAGAATACCAAGTTATGTGTAATATTTCTTTAATTGCCTAATTTTTTTAGGAGAGCTATATACTTATTCCATTTTACGTGGACATTTGAGAGTGCAGTACCTGGATCAGATGTGTAAAATGTCAAATTTTAAAAAATCATTTTTTCTCTGTTATCAGAATAAGCACCTGGAGAATCTCGTTCTATTAACATCTTTGAATGTCTTATATTACTGATAATATTGAAATTCAGAAGCATAGCTATTGTGGTAGAATGGTTATTAATGATGTCTGGAGAAATGTGTTCTTAGAGTGTGCTAGTATTCTCTACCTGATTTGATAAAGTTGTTGCTTCTTATGTGCTCTCATTGTTCTTCGTAGGGAAAGGAAGATATATTCAATATAAAAACAGAAACAGAGAAAAAGAAAAAAAAGCAAATAAAAGTGAATAGGATGAGCAATGACAAAGGTATAAAGAAAGAAAATTATCCAATGATAGGTAGTGACAATAAATCTGAGGCATTAAAATTTCCTCCTCTTCTTTTAAAAGGAAGCACTCTGACTCTCTCTTGTTTATAAGGAATTTGTGTGGAAAATAGCAAGTCAATGTTAGTAAAATGCAGTTATTGAGAGTCTCCAAAAAACCCATATAAGACAACTAAAAAAGGATCTAAATGGAGCATCGAAAATAGCTTAAACAGAGGAATTAAATGCATTTAATTTTCTTCGCTCTAATCCAAAAGAGGAAAGAAGTTAAAAATATATAAGCACATGATAATAAGCTGAACAGAAGAGACAACATTATATGAGAGGTATAAACATAATTTTGGAAGATATGTTGTAATAAAACATTACTGATAGTAAAATGCAGACAGCATAAAGCAATCATTGAATACTAGAGTAGAATGTCAACAATGGAGACTAAAAAACAATGTGGCAATGCATTCAAAATTCTGAGAGAAAGTGATTTTATAGAATTTAAGTGCAGCCAAAACAAAATTAGCGCAGAAAAAAATAACTTCTCTGACCCGTAAGGACTCAAAACATTACTTACAGTATTAGTTTACTAGGCTGTTTAAAGAATTAATACAAATTTAGCAGCTTACAACAATACACGTTCTTTATCTCACAATTTCTGTGGGTTGCAAGTCCAGGCACAGTTGAGCTACACCATCTTCTCAGGGGCTCACAAATTTCCAGTTAAGGGACTAACAAGAGCTTGGTTCTTATCTGTTAGCTCAGCTAGGGAAAGATCCATTTCCCCAGTCGTGGTTGTTGGCAGCCTTTAGTCCCTGTAGTTGTAGGATTAAAAACTTCAGGGTTGTTTGGGTGTTTTTGTTTTTGTTTTTGTTTTTTTCTGGCTATCTTCCAGAGACTGACCTCACCTCTTAGAAGCTGCCAACAGTTCCTGGCCGTGTGGGCCTCACCATCATGGCTGCTACTTCATCAATCCAGCAAGGAAAGGGAGATACTCCAGCAAGACTGGTGCTTCAGTTTTATGTAATAATGTAATACTATCCTATGTCTTTTGTGTATTACATTGGTTAAAAGCAAGTCACAGGTACTGCACACATTCAAGGGAACCTTGAACAAAAGCATAAATATCATAGGATGAAAATCATGTGGGATCATTCTAAAATATGTTCAACACACTTACCATGGCCCTTTTCCAAGAAATGCAGAGTGTGCTCCACAAAGCAAGAGAATAAAGAGGAACATATCTCATGGTGCAAACAAGAAAGACAACACAGGGAATAGGCAAAAGGAGTTCCCAGTATGCCTAGCACAACAGCTGTACATCTGGTTTACTGAAAATCAGATTTTAATATGGAGCAAAGATGGAGAGCATCAGGATATTGTAAATAATAATAGTAATGAGGGATTATCTGATACATTTAACCATGTTAAAGGTCTTATTGAATGGGCGTTTTAATTCTTTTGTAGAGTTTGGGAAGAATTCATGATAAGCACCTACGAAAATTAGGAGAAAAAAAGGAATTCTTGACTTCAGAATAAATAAGAATATGTTATATGCCAGGAAAAAATATTAAAATTAAAAGGAAATTTAAATCATATGGAATTTCAGTTTTAGCAATAAGGTGTATTTGGTCCTTCAACAAAACATTGTTAAATATTATTTTTTAGATGTTTCTTAGTGCTGGAAACAGAACAGGGAAGGAGACAAATCCCTGTCCTTATGGAACTTACATTATAAGAAGGAATGACAGAAAATAAATAAATATAAAATTTAATATACAGTGCAACCTCAAGTAGTAATGGGTGTTAAGGAAATTAAGCAGGATAAGAAGATAAAATGACATAATGGACATGAAATGGGAAGGGCTAATATTGAGATAATCCAAAACGTATCATTAAGTAGGTGGAGATAGGAAAGTGAGGTGACACAATAAGGTAAAATCTCACATCTTCCCTAATAAAGAAGTTATGAAATTAATTAAAATTGTTAAAAAAATAAATCCACTATCCAAATGTGTGTTATTGTTCTTCTTTGGAACAATTTAAGGCCAGTTAGACAAAACTAGTCCAATCTCTTTCAGCTACTCACACTGTTTACAGATGAGAAAGCACATGGGCAGCTTGTGAGAGTGAATAGGGTCTATTCCTTACTAGGGTTACAGGAAGAAAATATGAATAAATATATGGGATTCAAGATTAATACCTTTCATTTGGAAGTAGACACCAGAATAATTAATTAATTAAAAATTAATATCTATGTTCATTGCTTTTAATACATAGCACACACTATTAAAAATTCACTGGGAAAGCCAAACTACTTGGAAAAAATAATATTTGGAATTGAGTAAGGATGAATTTAGGACAAAAAACTGTATGTATTATTGAAACACAGTTTATTTAAAAATATACTGAAACACATAGATGTGACACATTTTGAATATGAGACTGACTTGTGGAGTTTTCCTTAATGCCCCAATGTTACTAGGAAACAATATATGATGAAATCTTGAGTCTGAATCTAAACTATCTTTAGCAGTTAAACAGTGAGGAGACAAAATGTCTTAAGCAAGATAAATAGTTCACTGACCAAATGGCTAAAGGAAGTTTATCCTTGTTCTTTAACTAGTAAAGGTCAAGTGCAGGCAGTTAAAAGTGATAGGATAGAAGCCAACATTTTCACTTACCCATCGTAAGAAAATTGGTTGGCTATTGAATGATAGAGGGTATCTTATTCTATCAATAAAAAAGAATCTTCCTGAATCGGGGAATTGAAATTCAAGGCATAGAAAGCAAGTCTCTGTTATTAAAATGACTTAAAAATATGTTATTCAATTAATTAGTATTTCTCTTTTAACTCAAAGTCTATTGTGATTATAAAGTAGATATTCCAAACATTGCATGTCAAAGATTTTGTATCTTTTGAAGCCTTATAAAACCTCTTCTCAACTTTGTCCAAATGCTTGTGTTACCTAGTATGATAAGATAGAAACACTTCCTTCAAGGAGCTTGCAGTCTAGTGGCTACATAATTAAGGGAAACAATGACTGTAGTACAGTCTTTTAGGTCTGCAAAAATGTCTGATGAATAGGGTGTTATGGGAAACAGATAAGTTAGTATAGGTCATTTCCTTACCTCTCAGAATAGCTTTTCTAAAATGTGCCTTGATGCATACTATGAGCCTACACAGAGTCCAATTATTATGTTTTAAGCCCTACGTTAAAGTTAAGAATATGTTAAGGAGAGATTTTTTTCACTATATCACATTATGCCTTTTATGTGGATCACTAGGTATCTTCTTTTTCCTGTGCATGCAATTATTCTGCATAGTTAATATATTTTAATCTCAGTAAAAATTAAATTTATATTTATGCCAAATTATCCCTCTTCAAGTCGTTGAAAGATACCAAATATATACCTAATAAAAGGTATAGTCATTGAACAGCATATATTTTAGGATTATATCTGATTCTACTTTGTCCCCACCCTTGTATTTCCTTCTTTATTGCAATCTATATATGCTTTTTTATGCCTTTTGTGTTTATATGTCTACATTGTAGTTTATATATCTACACTGAACTAATACATAAAATAAAGCTACAACGTTATCAAGATGTTAATTAACAATCAACCAAACATGTGAATGTGCATAATAAGAATGAAGAAGGCATATATGTCATTAGCAGAAGGCATAGCTAGAAAGTTAGATTTTTAAGGGTTTTGTACATTTAAGTATGAACTTTGTGCTTTATCCTGCAAATATGGAGTACTTCTAAATACTTTTTACCAAAAAAGTTAATAGTATTTGTGTTTTAGAAAGTAGGTCCTGCATAAATACAAGATTTGTACTGGTTTTTGAAGGACAATTCAACTGGCTCTCTTAGTAGCCTTGAGTGAGAAATGTACTTTAAGATGAGAAATCTGTAATGATTTAGTACTAGACACATGGGGAGGACACATTCCATGTCAATTCAGTGAATTGGTTAATTATTTAATGCAGAAGACCTTTCATGATGCATTCATGCTTCTGTGTCAACATAGTAGTCATGAGCTAAGATGGTAGGTTTCTATATATGTAGAAACTTTAAGTTCAAACATTGGCAGTGCCTGTGTTCTTTTAGCTGTTCACATTTAACTGCATGCTAATTCACAATTATAAGATTTTATATGTTCTCTGTAAAGATCTTGAAAGAGAGATTTTGAAAGGAAAATAGAGCAATGTGTTCTCAGTCAACAAACACTAATTCTCATTCTGTAGAAGAATGTCAGATCCATGTTGCTTGAGACAATATGGAAAAAAATGTATCAAGTTATTTAAACCCTTCTTTCATGGTTGACATTCCAAATAAAGATTACTTTATTTTCTTCCATCCATTGAAAAGAGAATTGGAGTTTACTACTTAATTTAGTTTTCAAAGTTGTTTATTTTTTAGTAAAATTTTCTTTTTTCTTCTTTTTTTTTTGAAGAGGAGTCTCAGTCTGTCACCCAGGCTAGAATGGGCTCACTGTAGCCTCCACCTCCAGGGTTCAAGTGATTCTCCTGTCTCAGCTTCCCAACTAGCTGGGATTACAGGCGCCCGTGACCATGACCGGCTAATTTCTGTATTTTTTAGTAGAGACATAGTTTCACCATGTTGGCCAGGTTGGTCTCAAACTCCTGAACTCAAGTGAACTGCTCACATCGACCTCCCAAAGGGCTGGAATTACAGGTGTGAGCCACTGCACCTGGCTCTTTTTTTCTGAAAGACATTTCTTTCTAAATTGAATTTATTTATTCATTTATGATCCTCAAATAAAATTTAAGAAACTACTATCTTTTGTTTATTAAAAGGAAAGCAGGTAAAAGCACCTTCTATTTTATGATCACAGTTGTTAAGAATTAGCGAGGCTTTCTAGACTGATTTATTCATGGCATCCTTATTTTGTGCCATGACAAATTTTAATCTTCATGATGAGAATGTTTACATTTTTTACTTAGAGATTTGACAACAAAGCAATAAAACTGTCCACTGCCTATATTCATAATTATTTGTTTGATCCTCATTCAGACAGCCTTAGTTCAGAGTGACAACTTACCGTAAAAACCTGACTCTGCGAAGTTTATTTTGTTCTTTTGATGTTCTAATAACACTTTGTATCTGCATTCCTTAACTCATGTTAATGAACAAATGGAAGTTTTGGCCTATTTACCTGGCATGATTCAAATCTTATTTGTTAACTTACATTAGTGTGTTAATTTAATAGAGCAGTAACAATAATCTGCCCTTTTCAACATGTAAAACCAGTTTAAAAAATGAATTTTCAAGCAAAATATATTTTTCTAAATATTTTCTAAAACAATTAGGATACAATACTCATTTTTTGTTAAATGTATGTATTACCTTCACCCATTCACTGAGTGCCTGTGTTGTAATAAATCTAAAAAATAAAATTTAAAGAGAAATTAAATTGAACGAATAATATAAAGAAAGTTATACTTAAATGAAACGTTTTGCTGCAAATAAACTCACACTAACTGGTATAATATAGTAGTTCTCAACTGAGTAAAATTTCACTTTCAAGCAACATTTTAGTGCTAAAGTTGAGAAACCCTAGTGTAGTACGATGTAATTTACATTAACATTTTACATAAGACTAATAAATAACCAAGTCATTGCTATTTCCACTGCCCAAAAGATTCTTTTCAAATCAACAATTTCAAATACACAGATAAACTTCTCAGAAGATATTCCTCCACATTTAAATTAATTATAATTAAAACTTCAGTATTTACTTAACTCTGGGTATAGTTTCATAGCAACTGCTTATTTTCTGTAAATGTTGGTTGACCTCTCTCTTAATGGGCAAGATAATAATTTGGTAATTTTTTATCTTAAATTCCAGTAGCAGAGCAAATTGGACAAGAGAAAGAAATGAAAGGCATCCAATAAGAAGAGAGGAAGTCAAAGAAGTATCTCCTCTCACAGATGACATGATTTTATATCTATAAAACTGCATAGTCTCCACCCAAAAGCTCCTAGAGCAGATAAACAATTTCAGTAAATTCACGATACAAAATCAATGTAAAAAATTAGCAATATTTCTATATACCAACAATATCCAAGTTGAGAGCAAGAATCAAGAATGCAATCTCATTCACAGCAGCAACATACACACACACACACACACACACATACACACACAAAATATATAAGAATACAGCTAACAAGGGAGGTGAAAGATCTTTACAATACATTTATAAAACACTGATGAAAGAAATCAGAGATAACACATACAAATGGGAAAACTTTCCATGCTCATGGATAGGAAGAATCAATATTGTTAAAATAGTCATACTGCCCCAAATGGTCAAAGCAATTTATTAAATCAATGCTATTCCTATCAAAGCACCAATGACATTTTTCCTAGAATTAGAAAAAACTATTTAAACATGCATTCGGAATCAAGAAAAGAGACCAAATAGCCCAAGTAATCCTAAGCAAAAAGAAAAAATTGAAGGCATCACTCTACCTGATTTCAAATGCATTACAAGGCTAGAATAACTAAAATAGCATGGTACCGGTACAAAAACAGACACCTAGACCAATGAAACAGACTAGAGAGCCCATAAATAAAGCCACACACATAGAACCATCTGACCTTCAACAAAGTTGACAATGACAAGCAATAGGCAAAGGAATTCCCATTCAATAAATGGTGCTGAAATAACTGCTAGACATAGGCAGAAGATTGAAACTGGACCCCATTCTTTTTTTTTTTTATACTTTAAGTTCTAGGGTACATGTGTACAAGGTGCAGGTTTGTTACAAATGTATACCTGTGCCGTGTTGGTGTGCTGCACCCGTTAACTCGTCATTTATATCAGGTATATCTCCTAATGCTATCCCTCCCCCTTCCCCCCACCCCACGACAGGCCCTGGTGTGTGATGTTCCCCACCCTGTGCCCAAGTGTTCTCATTGTTCAATTCCCACCTATGAGTGAGAACATGCGGTGTTTGGTTTTTTGTCCTTGTCATAGTTTGCTCAGAATGATGGTTTCCAGCTTCATCCATGTCCTTACAAAGGACATGAAATCATCCTTTTTTATGGTTGCATAGTATTACATGTTGTTTATGTGCCACATTTTCTTAATCCAGTCTATCATTGATGGATATTTGGGTTGGTTCCAAGTCTTTTCTATTGTGAATAGTGCCACAACAAACATACGTGTGCATGTGTCTTTATAGCAGCATGATTTATAATCCTTTGGGTATATGCCCAGTAATGGGATGGCTGGGTCAAATGATATTTCTATTTCTAGATCCTTGAGGAATCACCACACTGACTTCCACAATGGTGGAACTAGTTTACAGTCCCACCAACAGTGTAAAAGTGTTCCTATTTCTCCAGATCCTCTCCAGCACCTGTTGTTTCCTGACTTTTTAATGATTGCCATTCTAACTGGTGTGAGATGGTATCTCATTGTGGTTTTGATTTGCATTTCTCTGATGGCCAGTGATGACGAGCATTTTTTCATGTGTCTGTTGGCTGCATAAATGTCTTCTTCTGAGAAGTGTCTGTTCATATCCTTTGCCCACTTTTTGATGGGGTTGTTTGATTTTTTCTTGTAAATTTGTTTAAGTTCTTTGTAGATTCTGGATATTAGCCCTTTGTCAGATGAGTAGATTTTAAAAATTTTCTCCCATTCTGTAGGTTGCCTGTTCACTCTGATAGTAGTTTCTTTTGCTGTGCAGAAGCTCTTTAGTTTAATTAGATCCCATTTCTGAATTTTGGCTTTCGTTGCCATTGCTTTTGGTGTTTTAGTCATGAAGTCCTTGCCCATGCCTATGTCCTGAATGGTTTTTGCCTAGGTTTACTTCTAGGGTTTCTATGGTTTTAGGTCTAACATTTAAGTCTTTAATCCATCTTGAATTAATTTTTGTATAAAGTGTAAGGAAGGGATCCAGTTTCAGCTTTCTATATATGGCTAGCCAGTTTTCCCAGCACCATTTATTAAATAGGGAATCCTTTCCCCATTTCTTCTTTTTGTCAGGTTTGTCAAAGATCAGCTGGTTGTAGATATGTGGTATTATTTCTGGGGGCTCTATTCTGTTCCATTGGTCTGTATCTCTGTTTTGGTACCAGTACCACGGAGAGCCATTGATTTTGTCAAGTCAAGCTAATTTTAAGATAAGAAATTAGTTTCAGAAGATGATGTATCCATTATACAGAATTAGCAACAAGAATTAGCAACAATGAAATCTATATTTTATTCCTAGTTTTCTGCTATTTTTACCACAAATATATATCACCATTTATTTAGCAGATAGAGTATAATTATATTTGCATAAATGTCACAACATATTAATTTTGTATCAATTCTATACATTTTAATTGTCTTTCTAGGTCCATTGGTATCCACCTTATGCTTTCTAGACAGTGAGCATAAAAAAATAGAAATAAATTTTTAAATATTTAGTATAAAACTACTAAAAACGTTTATTAACAAATTAAGACTCCTGGCATTCTGAGATTGACTTTATTTGGAACAGGGATATATGTAACAACTTATTATATATATATATATATATATACACACATATATACACATATATATGTACATATATATACATATATATATACATGTACATATATGTATACATATATATATACACACACCAACCTATTATAGGAATCTTTTTGTCCTCTACATTTTGCAAGTGAAAATTAACAAAGAATACTTCCAAAATGTCAAACTATATGATGCCTAGAAAATGGTTTTAAGTCTAATCAAACAACCCCATCAAAAAGTGGGCAAAGGATATGAACAGACACTTCTCAAAAGAAGACATTTATGCAGCCAAAAAACACATGAAAAATTGCTCATCATCACTGGCCATCAGAGAAATGCAAATCAAAACCACAATGAGATACCATCTCACACCAGTTAGAATGGCAATCATTAAAAAGTCGGGAAACAACAGGTGCTGGAGAGGATGTGGAGAAATAGGAACACTTTTACACTGTTGGTGGGACTGTAAACTAGTTCAACCATCGTGGAAGTCAGTGTGGCGATTCCTCAGGGATCTAGAACTAGAAATACCATTTGACCCAGCCATCCCATTACTGGGTATATACCCAAAGGACTATAAATCATGCTGCTATAAAGACACATGCACACGTATGTTTGTTGCGGCACTATTCACAATAGCAAAGACTTGGAACCAACCCAAATGTCCAACAACGATAGACTGGATTAAGAAAATGTGGCACATATACACCATGGAATACTATGCAGCCATAAATTCTAGGGACATGGAGAGAAATGAAAAATCTTCCTAATAAATATCCCGAGAACAAACAAAACATTTCTCACATAGGTGGTAATTGAAGAAAATCATGGACACAGGACACTGTTGTGGGTTGGGGGGAGGGGGGAAGGACAGCATTAGGAGATATACCTAATGCTAAATGACGAGTTAATGGGTGCAGCAAACCAACACGGCACATGGATACATATGTAACAAACCTGCACATTGTGCATATGTACCCTAAAACCTAAAGTATAATAATAAATAAAAAAATGCAAAAAAAGAAAAGAAATTAAATTGAAAATAAATATGAGTGAGATTGAAAAGCCGTTTGAGTTATTATATTTAAATATTGGTAAATACATACTCACCCATGTTAGACAATGGGAATGTTGTCAGTAGCCACAAAACTCCATCAATTTTAAGAGTAAATGCATTCTGAAGAGAAAGAATTATAATTTATAAGACCATGAAAAGCAACATAATTTCAAGCTACTATGTTTATTTTATACTAAAATTTGTTTAAATTATTTCAAATATTCCGATTATATGAACCTATAGACTTAGGGATATATTAATCAAAAAAGTAATTTAGATTTTTGTATAATCTTCAGATTGACCTGAAAATAAGAAAATACTCATTGTCTCTGTCAGACTAAAAACCTTAAATATTACAATGTTTCTTATACTTTTAATAATGTATTTTCTTCCAGAAGATTACTTCAATTTACTAATTGTGTACACTAATTATGTGACATATATTTATATTTAATTAATAAACGTGTCCATTGGAAAATAGAAAATGTCTATCAAAAATAATTATTTTTTTTTATATTATAGATCCCAATAACGAAAGATACAAAGTCTCTCATCAATGCATCAAAAACTTCAGAGGACCAGCAGCTTCTGATGCCCAGTGTTCTCTTAAAGTGACTGACCATCAATTCAGCATTAGTAATGATCAAAGAAAGTAACATAGAAGTTCTATGCATAATTTTAATTTGACATTTCTCTAGTTTCAAATATGGACTTGACCTTTATTATCGTCATTCAGAAATCAAATGTAGAAAAGATACAAGCTATTCCTTTTTCTGATAGACAATGTTTTTTTGAAAACTGAAATATTTTATTACTTCCTTACCAAGCACTTTTACATGAAGTATGAAAGTTTGTCCACATTATTCTCTATGAAAGGGTTTTGTCACTTAAATCTTTGCATAAATGCTCCTAGAGAAACAAGTAACATAAAGACAAAATGGGAATGGAATATTGAGAAAAGGTAAAAATAGTTATTAACAGTATATAATTATGTTTGAAAAATATGACTTATTAGAGATGAAACTGTTCCTTTTTTTAATCGTGTCTGTCTTTTAATAGTATGAATGCTCCCTGTACAATGGTGAGTAAGTAGAGCAAGTTTATCATTAATAAAAAAGACTGTCTAAATTGTGATTGTCAGTGAAAACAAAGAAGCAGATATAACAACATAGTAAGAATAAAATTATTTATTTATAGTTATAATCGCATTTGAATATGACATTTTATAACTTTAAAACACCTTCTAAAGATTTTGCAAGTTTACAAACTAGTTGACATGATTTACTTTTTTGATAATATGTTACTTTTGAGTTCTCTAATTTTACTTATTTTGAGCTTAGCCACTACTTCTGCAATTTTTTTAAAATTGTTGTTCTCATTTATAAGAATTCATATCATGGAAATCCCCAGAGACTACTTATATTTAAAAAGTAGCTTCTCATCCAAATCACTCTGCCAAATCTTTCTTCTAGACTTTCCAATCTTCTAGATTGGAAATTGTGATATAAAACAACGCACAGGTCATTTTCAGGTAGTGATTTTAAGTTAAGTGACCCAGTTACCTAGAAATGACCTGTTCTATAATCACATGCCTGCTGTGGCAAGTAGTGACAGGGGAAGTTTCTCTGGTAAGATGACATTGCAAAGTGACTTGTAGAAAATGAGACAATTGGGTTTCTGGGTGAGAGAGTAATTAGACCAAATGTTCAAGAACAAAGATGAGATTTGGGGAGATGTTTGCTTGCGCAGTTAATGAAAACAGAGGTTGACAGATGAGGTAACAAAGAAAAAGAGGTTGTGTAACTCGTACTGGTCAGTGGAAACTATTTTAAAGGCTTTGGCTTTACTCTGTCTTTAGTGGCTAGGCACTTGTTCAAGCGCAGATAAGTGACATCTGACATCTATATAAGAAAATATTTAAATACAGTAAGGGTTCAAGTAGAAGAATAGATAGGCAGCTATTGCAATAATCGAAGCTGATGAAATAAGGTGGTAACATTAGAGGTTGAAATCTGTATATATATGTAAGAAAGCATAGCAGGAAGGAAGCATTTGCTGATAGATAGATGTGGATTATAAGATAGAAGTTTCCAGAAGATTTTTGTTTTCTGTTTTGTCATGTGTGTTTCTTTTTTAAAAATTACTTTATTTCTCTTTTTTGGCCTGAGAAACTGTAATAATGTCTACCACTGAGTTGTGGGAAGACTTGGAAAGGAGCATATTTATTTAAGTGACAAGATTAGAACAGAACTCTACAATTTGCTTTTGTACATATTATCTCTGAATTGTCTATTAGCCATCCAAGTGGTGAAGTGAAGTAGAGCTGTAAAAGGATTATTGAGCTTAAAAAGTCTATTCAATGTCATTAATCATAATAATATCACCTGAGGTTTGTATGGGCCACTCTTGCCCATGACTGGACATGATTTCCATGACAACCCTAGAAATAGCTACTTTCATTATTACTAGGTGGAAAAAAAAAAAAAAAGTTCAGGGAAGTTGTTTTCCCAAGTTTCTTATTTCAAAATAGAGGTCATAATTTTTTTACAGGACTGTTATAAGAATCGAAATAATGTAATGAACATAATACATTGAGTCAAAATCACAGTTTTCACACAAGGAAGGTACTAAAACCAATATAATAAAGAGTAGTTAACGATGTTAATTTATGGACTAGAATTTCCATCTTATGATTCGTGACCAAATATAATTTTTAATACTCTTGCTCAACAATTTTCATAATTAATGCAATGTTTGCCACAAAATAGAGATTCAAGAAATGTTTTTCAAATACATAAAGGCTTGTGCCACTTTATATATATAGAAGGAAATAACAGATATGCCAAGAGCCAAATATTTAAAAAGTTACATTTCTTAAACCACATATTACTTAAAAACTGTAGAGCTAGTGTATGGGAGAAAATAAAAACTATTGATAATACCAAAACTGGATAATTTTGGAGTTAATTTATTCATGTATTTTTTTCCTTTTGGGAGAGCTGTAGTTTATGACACATAAAGAAAAATGTTGTACACAAAACTATTCTCTTTATAAGATTTTGATTAAATAAAAATTCCAAGAATTAAAGATTGCATTATCAATGTGTGAAATATAGTATGCTGAGTATCTTTATGTTGATATTAATTGAAATTAACCTTATGAGTTCCCAAAAGTTTCTAAACTCTAGTTAGAAATGACCTGATCTCAGGAGTAACGTAGTATCATGTTACCACACACTTTTAATAAGAATAGTCACAGATTCAACATCAAAATATTTAATAAATAGAGTAACCATTTTTTTTTTTTTTTTTTTTTGAGACGGAGTCTCGCTCTGTCACCCAGGCTGGAGTGCAGTGGCGCGATCTCGGCTCACTGCAAGCTCTGCCTCCCGGGTTCACGCCATTCTCCTGCCTCAGCCTCTCCGAGTAGCTGGGACTACAGGCGCCTGGCACCACGCCCGGCTAATTTTTTTGTATTTTTTAGTAGAGACGGGGTTTCACTATGTTGGCCAGGCTGGTCTTGAACTCTTGACCTCATGATCTGCCAGCCTCGGCCTCCCAAAGTGCTGGGATTACAGGAGTGAGCCACTGTGACCAGCCGATATAAGTATTTTTTTTTTTTTTTAACATAGCTATATACTGTTATAAACTTTCCACTTAGTACCGCTTTTGCTGCATTCTTAAGTTTGCTATGTTATGATTTGTTTCAAGATACTTTCTAATTTCCCTTTTGACATCTTCTGTGATTCCTTGGGTCAAATGTGTTATTTAATTAACAGATGTTTGTGAAATTTCAATTTTTCTTTCAATATTTCTTTTTAAATTAGTTCTAATTTTTATTAAATTTTCATGGGTCCCTAGTAAGTGTGTATATTTATGGGGTACCTGAGATATTTTGATACAGTTATGCAATGTGAAATAAGCATATCATGGAGAATGGGGTTTCCATTCCCTCAAGCATTTATTGTTTGGTTCATTCTATTTTGATTAGAGAAGATTACTGGAATGATTAAAGCTTTTTAAATTTGTTCAGATTTTTGTGTCTGACATGATTTATCCTGGATAATGCTTTGAGTGTGCTTGAGAGGGATGCCTGTTCTGCTGCTGTTGGGGTAATGTTCTGTATATGTCTGTTAGGTACCATTGGTCTACAGTGTTTTCATATCCACTATTTGCTTGTTGATTTTCTCTCTGGATGCTCTATCTGTTTTTGAAAGCAGGGTTGAAACTCCCCTAGTATTATTGAGTTACATTTTATTTCTGCCTTCCGTTAAGTCGGTGTTTGTCATATATAAGTGAGTTTTCTGAATTTGAGTAAATATATGTGTTATATCTTCCTAGTAATTTGACTCTTTTGTTATTCTATGATATCTTTGGTTTTTGTGACATTTTTTGATTCAAAGTATATTTTGTCTAAGTTTGGCCATTTCTACTTTTTTATTATCATTTACATAGAATACCTTTTCCATTCCTTTCCCTTCCAGCCTATGTGTTTCTTTAAATATAAAGTGCGTCTCTTGTAGAGAGTGCATAGTTGAATCTTATTTTTATTTTTTAAATACATTTAGCCATTCTATTTCTGTTGATTAAAGAGTTCAATCCATTTACATTTAAATTGATTACTGATAAGTGAGTACTTACAATTGCCTTTTCTTAGTTGTTTCTGTCTGCCTTGTAGCTCTTTAGTCCTTTGCTTGCTCTCTTCCTTTGTATCTTGTTGACTGTAGCTGTTGGAGGCCGCACAACTGTTTCTTATAATGAGGCATAATTGAAGCCTGTCAGTAACAATATGAACCTGTGTTCAATTAAGCAGCTGACCAATCGTTACCTCCTCCTTCTTGCTCTTGTTACCCAATAAATAAGAAGGGTTGTGGAAGCTCAGGGACTGCCTTTCCTCACTAGAAGCAGGGAGCTCTCTTATTCTTCCCCATGTTAGCCTTTCTTAAAAGAGTTACTTTTGTTTTCTGTTATCATTTCTACGTTCGTCCGTTCATTCAGTCTTGTAATGACGTTCATTCAGTCTCAAACACTAACAGTAGTAACTGCTGTAATGACGGTCTCAAGTAGTAGTAGTGGCAGTTGGCCACATTTTATAATTTCTATCTCTTTGCTGATATTCTCATTTTGATTATGTATCATTTTCCTGAGCTCACTGAGCACCTTAATGACTGTCATTTTAAATTTTTTCACAAGTAATCTATATACCTTCACTTCTTTATGACCAGTTTCTAGAGTTTTAGTTTGGAATGGACCACGTTTTATTGTTTTACCATGTGTCTTGTAACTTTTTGTTGGAATTCATTCATTTGAAAAACAACCTCTTCTCCCCATCTTTGAAGATTGACATCATACAGGTAAGACCTTTGTCAATCAGCCAAGCTAGAGATTCTGAGGGTTTCTCCAACATTTTCTGTAGATGCATCTTCCTTGAACATCTGTGTATAAATTGCCAATTAGAGGAGTTTGCCAGTTTCTTTTTCAGGACCTTGTATTCACTTGCTCTTTCTGGTGTTTGCCCATGACACTGAAGATTCTTTGTAGCTGCCACAAGCCACACAGCTTTCATTTGTTCTCAACAGCTTCCAGGATCCTAGAGTATGCTGCGTCCTGTCAGGACTCTGAGTTAGGTGAGACACAAACAGTCCCTCAAACAGTGTCCCCAAAAGTCAGAAAGTTGGATAAACACTTCATTCTTCTCTTTACCCACTGAGAGAGAGCCCATCAAGTTGTTTCAGCCTCCATCTGCTTATTCCAAATCCTCTGCAGCAGCACCAGGCAGCTCAGTTCTCTTTGCTTCTCAAGGGCCTTCAGACATCTAGAATATGCTGGGTTCTGTCAGCACTTTGACACAGATGAGACAGAAACCGGTCCCTAGGGCTACCCACCAAAAAACCAGAATGTTGGACACATTTTACCTCTTTCCCTCTCCATGAAGAAGTTACAAGTTGAGGATTTTCTCTCACCCCTTCAGCACTGAGTTGAAATGAGGAAGACTTTGGCAAGAGAGTTTATGTAGTCTAAACATTTGTCTTTTGTTCTCAGAGACTCTCCAGACTAAAACCTTTTTTGTCAGTGCTTAAATTCAGGCAAAACAGGAACTAGTTCATCTAACAGTCCCCTGCAAAGTGTTGACTTTGGACCTGTGTTTCAGTCTTTTATTTCCCTTTCCAGGGAGAAGACAGAAACTGGAAGTTCCTTCTCAATTGGACTTTACTGAGCTAGCAGGTAGGGCTCTAATGAGTGAGTGCCACATTTTTTTTTTTTTAAACCAGCTTTGATGCAGCTGATTTTTGCATTCACCTAGGGTTCAGGAGACTTTTAACTGTTTTCGCTGTTTCTCACAAAGGAAATTAATCTGTGTATTGTTGGATCAGTATCTCTGTTGGCGGGGAAGGGAATCTGGAGATTCCTATTCTACCGTCTTACTGACATCAGCTTTCTACATTTTCATTTTGAGTCAGACTCATCTTCTAGTGATATGGAGTAGCAGCGAGTGGGATATAGTTAATTCAATTGTGTTGACAAAATCAAAGTTATGTGGTTGGGATTAATTTATAAGTTTAGAATATGCCAAAAGTTCATCTGAAACATTTGATACTTGGGTAATAATGTGGTATTTCAAACATATTTTCTAAATTTTGTTTGTTTTACTTGTATAGCAGTTTTCTGGTTCGATCCTTAGAAAATACCTTTTGTTACTGTATCATCTTTGGTTTCACAGAAACAGTATCAGTGAGTTATTTCTTATTACAAACATTCTTTGGCAGGATAATCTAAGGATTTTTCCTTGAATATTTTTGTGTCCTTTGTAAAACTGTGGTAAAATGTATTGTCTGGTAGATTAGTAACTGTCTTTTATATGACAAGCTATGCATTTAAATGGTCTGGATTACAATATTAGGAAAAAAGTTTTTCTTTCTGTAATTATATGCTTTTTAAAATTAGGCAATGATAATTAAATAACAACATTTTGCTTTAGTTTTTAAGAATATAATGAAAATATTAGTACTAAATTTATAAAAACTAAATTTATTCATTCAAGTAATTAAAAATTATAGTTTTTTAATGAAATTTCATTAATGGATTGTAACATTTTAATTGTATTAACCTATTTGTTTTAATAAGTAACATTAAATGAATCACAGAAGTAGTCTAAGAGATTTGAAGCACACAAATGAACTATTTTTTCTACTTACATTGATTTATTAAGGCCTCACATAGGCATTCATTTCAAATACATGAATTCTTCCTGATCTGTTTTTTAAAGACATTAGTGATTTATGTGTTTCAAGGCATCTGTGGGGGGAAAAAAGCCAAAAATATTAGTTTCCAAGGTTAAATTTTTAAAAAGAAAAAACAAAATCATTAAATAGTTGTATAATAAAATGTAGTGAAACAAGTTTGTGAGAAAGTAGAATTGGATCATGAGAAGTTTATACTTGTATAAGCAAAATACTGCCCATTTGTTGACAAAAAATATGAATAGAAATTAAATATTTATTTAGACAATTTTTATAATTTGAGTTTTAGATATTTTGTACTAGAGAGGAGAAGTATTTGAGCTGTCTGTGAGCTATATGTATAAATGTATATTTCAAAGACAAAACTTGATATATTACCACCTAAAACCTCAACAAAAATTCTATTCTTAAAAATCAAGACAATTTATTTCCCTGGTGCTCTACTAATTTCATAGCTGTATAGTAACTAAGTCAATAGGTTATACATAAAATATGGTTGGGATATTTTTCAAGACAGTTTTTCCTTATGCATGTGAGCAAGACTGTAGAGTAGAAATAGGATAAAGGGAATTCAAATAAAACCTTTTGTTTGTTATCATAGTTATTTATTATGTTCATGCTAATGAATAGTCACAGATGGTGTTTTTCTATTAACTTCAAGGCTTGAAAGCAAGATACGTCTTACAGTTCTTCTAGTGTGTGCCATTTATTTCTTGACTCTGGTTACAATGTTGAGTGTGACACTAAAATCTCTAAGAGAACAATGTGATCTACTGAGAAACTAGTCAACTTTTGAAGCTATGGCACTCTTAAAGAATATTCCTTCTTTTTGGGATATTAAAAATGTGTCAAGCTTTTCTTAAGACAGAAGGAAAGAATTTAATAACAACAGTCTGAACTATCTACCTTTTACTCCTCCTAAGTGATCATGTAGCAAATTTTCATCTGAATAACTGGCAATCATGGTTATCTAATTATTACAAATTTCCTCCCTGTACAAAGCACAATTTTAAATAATTATTTCAATTATAATATATGTGTCTAATTTTTCTTATCCTAGATAGTATTTTGAAAATTCTTAATATTAAACAGTTGTTCAGATAATTATAAAGGCTTTCTTGCCTCTCAAAGATAATCTAGATATAATCATGTTTTTCAATATTATAATTATTAAATAAGAGAGTACCTTTCAGGAATTTCTTTTTGAAATTAAATACTAAAAATGATGTTTGAAATGCAAAAATAACTGAAGAACTCTTATCCATCACATGTACAATCCAAAATTCACCTGGAACCAGCCAAGAAAATTAAATATATGTACATTTAATAACACATATATGCAGTTTATATGTGTGTGTGTGTGTGTGTGTGTGTGTGTATTTGAGCAGTTAAAATACATGTCACTAACCTCATTCCCCATGCTAACATTTATAGGAAAAGGCTTAATATTCAGCCAGTACACACTGGTTTGAACACAGTAGTTGTTAATTTATTGAATGAATTCCAAATGGTTTCAAATACTTTTCAGAGTTGCAACTGCCCTTGGCCTATACTCCAAAAGCCTCAGTCCTCTTAATAATGCTGCACCCAAAGGATATACAGATGGAGAGTTTCAGAATCCTGCTTCCGTGCTGTGTCTGGTGCTCAAGTTCATTAGGCAGTACACATACCATACTGGTTATTAAGTATTGCATATAGCCTGTGCATAGGAGAGCTCTCTAATTCTTTATTTCAAGTATTTTCGATCTAATATTAGACAAACATTTAATGAGCTATGTTTTAGTACTGTTCCATTGTTACATTTCTATATGCTTCTGTGGTTAGGGTAAAACAGCTGTAACATAACACCTACATTAATTTAAATATTCTGTTTTTATCATTTTTAGTTGCATTTAAATAAAAATAAATTGATAAAATGTAAAGAGCAAACATGTATAAAGACAAAGCAGCTAAGAGAAACTTACGGTCATTATCAATATAAATTTGTTGAATTCAATCATACTTATATTTCAATTATTTCTAAAGATACTATTGTGTTATACCAATGTCTAGAAATTATCAATTCATCATAATTATAAAACTATGTTCTGTGTCCTTAGTGAAAGAAGTATTTAATATATTTTACATATATTTTTATCAAAAATATTTAAAATATAAAAGGACTTTAAGCTTAAATTAGACATGCCTAGCAGATTACTCTTTAACAGTAATTGTTAAATAGGGTGTTGCCCTTCCTTGATAACTAAGTATATGAATCATTTGCTTTACTTTTGAAAGGCAGTTTTCCTGGTTTCAAGTACAATGTCTGAATTCAAACAAAAGTATCTGAGAAATAATTGTGCCTTAGCTGAAGGTTAGATATTATATAGCCACTGTCAAAAGAGAGAATAATAATAAATTACATAAGCATATGGTAAGCCAAATACTATGAACTCTTAAAAATTCAATGAGTTATTATTTAATCATGCATATTTACCTATGTTTATGTGTTATTTGTATGTGGGGAAAATAGAACAAAAATCCAGACAAAACATACATACAAACAAACCAACACATCTTACATGCATACACATGCAAACACACACACACACACACATACACATATACACGCTGACATGTTTTCAAAAAGAATGAAGAGGATGCTTTAGAGAAAAAATGTTTGTTTGTCAAATGTTTTAACTTTGCTACTGTAACAATATGATCTGAGAATCTCCAAGAAGTAGGCACTCTGTGTATTTTCACAAACATATATAACCAGTGAGTATTTTTCCAAGTCACTACTTGACTTTGTTTATTTTAGGCGTCAGCTTGACTGGACTAAGTAGCACCTAGAGAGCTGGTAAAGCATTACTTCTGATTGTGTCTCTGAGGGTGTTTTCGGAAGAGATTGGTGTGTGAGTCAGTGAACTGAGTGGGGAAGATCCACCCTCAATGTGGTCAGGCACCATTCCATTGGCTAGGAGCTCAGATAGAAGAAAAAAGAGAAAAACATTTCCTTACTCACTCTCTCTCTCTCTCTCTCTCTCTCTTTCTCCTGCATCTGGGACAGTCTTCTCTTCCTGACTTTGGACATCAGGACCCCAGGCTCTGTGGCCTTGGTACTCCAGGGCTTATACCAGTCGCCCTCTGGGTTCTCAGGCCTTTGGCCTTAGAATAACACCATTGACTTCCCTGGTTCTCAGGCTCTTGGACTTAGACTGAGCCATGCTATGAGAATCCCAGGGTCTCCAACTTGCAGCTGGCCTGTTGTGGGACTTCTCAGCATACATGATTATGTCAGCCAATTCCACTAAGAAATGCCCTCTCATATTATCTCTCTACATATCCCATTGGTTCTGTCTCTCTGGAGAAGCCTGACTAATATGCTCCTGTAAACATCTTTCAAACCAAGACTGCTAATTTACATCAATTTATTAGTTATCTGCAGCTTTGGAAATCAAACAAAGTATATTTAACATTTACAGATGATTACTCGATACAGCAAAATTTAACAATACTTAGCATATGTTGAGGCAATAGAACTACATGATTCATTACAATGCTTTTTAGCCAATAATACTATTAAAAGATATTCTTGCCTTTTCATTTTGAAGTAGAAAGTGAGTGTGCAGGATAAGAGAGAAAACATCTTTTTCTTTCTTCCTACTTCTGATTTTCCAGCTCAGTGTTATATTAGAGGCTTCCCACTGCACAGATGGAAGAGGAGGGGAGAAAACTGTAAAGAGGTGAATGATAGAATGAAGATCATAACACTTAAAACAAGATTTCTAAGATCTGATGTAATGATAGTAATAATAAACATTGAAACAAGGCTGCAATTTAATTATTGTAAATGGGACAGGATGGTCCTACTTGTTCACCCAATTGATCCCTGGTACCTCCAAACTCTTTAATGATGTAATCTTCATCATGTCTCTCCAATTTCCTGCGCCATTATAATTTCAACTGTGAAAATAAAAGAAATTAGCTTTAGCACTAAGAGCCGGGATTAAATAATTTCTTAGGGCCATATTTACTTTTAGTATTAATATTTTATTATTATTCCCTTAAATTGAAATAGAAAATGATATTTGTAATTTCTGTCATAGGAAACAATATGACTGAAAATGAAAATATCTTTTGGTTCACTTCTTATACGTAAGTAAAAAGACATCCTTTAACGTCAGTATGTTTTCTCTAAGGTATCATTGATGAAATCATGGTTTCCAAAACTCTTTGCTTGAATTCTGTGCACTACTGGAGCAAGCACTATGGCATTCACAGTACACATGGACACAGTGTAGCTATAGCTGCCGAGGACATTTTTTATTGTTTATTTTATTAGGTCCTTTGCTTAATGTCTAAAATGATTACATGATTGAATTTATCAGTATCCTTTAGTAAGCCATAAATACTCAACTTAAATTTGAAAACTGTGTGCAACTGGAGATGTTTATTCTAGAGTGAAGTATGACAAACATGAAGACCATCCTAAAATATTGAAGGAAAGTAATGTGGAGGAGGCTAAGGTTTATTCTGTGATTTCTGAGAGAATAACTAAGACTCAATGAGCTTTCTTAGTTCTGAGGGAGAATGTCTAAGAATGGAATAGATAAACACAAGAAGTACTGAGGTTCTTATCAAAGCAGTTGCTCACACTGAACAAAAATTAATGTTTTATCCCTTAAATGAGTATGTGGTTAAATGACTTCTGGTGGCCCTTTACATTACAAGATGGTGGTTGTTATTGTTATTACTGAAAAACAAAAGCATTTGATATGTAAGAATGCATTCTTTCTAACATATTTTAACAAACCGGCTTATTTTTTTAAAACTGCTCTCACCTTTATTCAGCCCTATCTATTGCAGTTATAGATATATTGCAATTGCTTTAAAGCTGGTTTTCTTCTTTGTGGTTCCTACCACTCAGACAAATTCTTCAGGCTATCTCCAGAGCAAATCTCTGCTCTGAACATGAAACTATCCTGTCACCTTTTGTCTTCTCAGCTTTTCACTCCCAATTCTACCTATTGAAATCTGAGCTTAAATGCCATTTCCTTATAACACTTTGGCAGGATGCCATCTTTCTCTACCCACCTCTCTCTCTTTAACCACAATCCTTTGA
The DNA here is from genome assembly GCF_009828535.3 of Hylobates moloch. NCBI lineage: Eukaryota > Metazoa > Chordata > Mammalia > Primates > Hylobatidae > Hylobates > Hylobates moloch. Next base: position 75,562,725 of record NW_026652288.1, on the reverse strand, counting down.
TTAATTTTTCCTTTTTTTTTTTTTTTTTTCTGAGACAGAGTCCTGCTCTGTCACCCAGGTTGGAGTGCAGTGGCCGGATCTCGGCTCACTGCAAGCTCCGCCTCCCGGGTTCTCGCCATTCTCCTGCCTCAGCCTCCCGAGTAGCTGGGATTACAGGTGCCTGCCACCATGCCTGGCTAATTTTTTGTATTTTTAGTAGAGACGGGGTTTCACCGTGTTAGCCAGGATGGTCTAGATCTGCTGACCTCGTGATCCACCCGCCTCCACCTCCCAAAGTGTTGGGATTACAGGCGTGAGTCACCATGACTGGCCAATTTTTCTTTTTAAATAATTCTTTTTGGGTATGTAGTACAGTATTTCTCCATTAAATTTCCAATTCATTAAGGGCCAAAGACATGCTTATTTATTTTTATATTCTCCTCCCTTGTCTAGCAGTAGTTTTAAAATATACACTTTTAAGTTTTTACTATGACAATTTCAAATGGGTGAAGAAAACAGAATAGTATCATTACCTGTACCCATCACCTATATTCAACAATTTTGATACATAATCAACTTCATTTAAAGTCCCCCATAATCTGGCATAAAGCGATATGTATTGATTTATTGATCCTTAATATTTGACACAAATCTCATGCTTCAGGAAATGCAGATAAATCTCATTTTCTTGAATTGAATGTATATGTGTATTATGTCAATATGAGGCATCACTCATGTGTTTTTCACCTTTCTATGTATCCTGTATTATTCTGATTCATTTGATGGCATAGCTGAAGAGTTAGAACATAGGAATAATTTGGTGGCATAGCACAATGGCTCACTCCTGTAATTCCAGCACTTTAGGAGGCTGAGGCAGGAGGATTACTTGAGTCCAAGAATTTGAGACCAGCCTGGGGATCACAGTAAGATTCTGTCTCTACAAAGTTGTTAAAAATATTGTCCGGGTATGGTGGTGCATGCCTGTAGTCCCAGCTACTTTGGAGGCTGAGGTGGGAGGCTCCTTTGAGCCCTGGAAGTCAAAGCTGCAGTAAGCCATGATTGTGCCACTGTGCTCTGTGACAGAGCAAGGCCCTGCCAAAAAAAAAAAAAAAAAAAAGAGAGAAAAAAAAAAGATGATTTGGAGACTCCATTAAGACAATAATAACTTCTAGTGTTTATTTCATTTTTTACTTAGTAAACAGTTTTATTAAAATATAACTCACATACAATTAAATTTACCATTTAAAGTGCAAATGTAGTTTTTAGGGCTTTCAGTGTTGTGCAACCATCATCACTCTCTCATACCAAAACATTTTCATCAACCAAAAAAGAAGCCCCATAGACTCATAGTCATTAGCAGTCACTCTCCATTTCTACCCTTCTTCAGCCCCAAAACCACTACTATCTGTCTTCATAGATTTTCTTATTCTGGATATTTCAAATAAATAAAATAATAAAATACATGGTCTTTTGTGTCTAGCTTTTTTTATTTACCACAACGTGTATAAGGTTCATCTGTGTTGTAGCATGAATCAGTACTTCATTCTTTTTATTGTTAAAAAAATGTATTCTATTGTACGAATAGACATTTTTTTTTATTCAGCCATCAGGTGGTGGATATGTAGGTTTTTCTTCTCCATCTTTTGGTTATTTTGAATAATGCTGCTATAAACATTTGTGTATAGCTCTTTTGGTGAATATATGTTTGCAATTTTTTTGGATATATATCTAGAAGTGGAAAGGCTAGATCACATGACTTCATGTTTAACTTTTCAGGAAACTTCCAAAGTGCTTTCCAAAATACTTCATCACTTTACAATACCATCATCAGTGTATCTGAGGCTTCCAATTTATTTGCATCTTTACTGACCCTTCTTACTGTTGATTGTTCTGATTTTAGTCATCCCAGTGGGTATGAAATAACACCTAATTGTGTTTTTGCTTTACATTTCCCTAATAACTAACAATGCTGAACATCTTTTTATGCACATGGCCATTTATATGTCCTTTGTAAAGAAATGTTTATTCAAATCCTTTGCACTTTTTTCATTTTGTCTATTTATTTTTTATTGTTTTTGAGTTGAAAGAGTTCTTTATCCATTGTGGATACAAGTGTCTTGTCAGATACATGAATTGGTTTCCATTTGATGGGTTGTATTTTCACGTTTTTGATGGTATTTTTGTAACAAAAAAGGTTTTCATAATGAAAAATTGCAATTCATTAATTTTTTTCTTTTGTCATTAGTGCTTTTGTTGTATAAGAAGCTTTTGCCTAATCTAAAGGAAATACTTTCTCCAATGTATCTTCTAATAATTTTGTAGATTTAACCCATATATTTAAGCCTATATGATACATTTTGAGTTAATTTTTACATATGTTTTAAAGTAGGGGTTCAACTTCACTCTTTTGCATATGGCTTTCCAGTTGTTTCACCACCATTTGTTGAAAAGACTATTCTTTTCTGATTATATTTTCTTGACACCCTTGTAGAATATCAGTTTGCCTAAGTGTAAGAATTTATTTCTAGACTCTCAATTCTATTACATGATCTTTATGTCTATTTTTATACCAGTTTCACACTGTCATACACTGCAGCTTTGTAGTAGGTTTTGAAATTAGAAAGACTGAATATTCCTCTTTTGTTCTTTTTCAAGATGTTTTTGGCTATTCTGTACCCTTTGAATTTCCATATGAATTTTAGAATTCATTCACCAATTTTTTCAATAAACTTGGCTGAGATTCTACTGGAGATTTCACTGAATCTGTAGATCACTTTGGTGACTATTTCCATCTTTACAATATTAATTTCCTATCCATGACATGGAGTGTATTTCCAGTTATTTAGATCTTCTTTAATTTCCTTCAGCAAAAACAAATAATCCAACAAAAAATAGATAGATTTTTTTTCCAAAGAAGACATATAAATCGTCATCTGAATTGTTAAAAGGTGCTCAATATCACTAAGCATCAGAGAAATGCTATTCAAAGCTGCAATGCGATATTACCTCACAACTGTTAGGGTGGCTGATACATTCTCACTGATACATATCAGTGAGAATATGGGGAAATTAGAGCCATTATACACTGTTGGTGGAAACATTATACAGTATAAGGCTGTATAATGTTGTAAGAGCCATTTTTCATTCTCCACCAGCAGTGTATAATGTATAGTGGGAGCTGTCATAGATTATACACTCATGGAATGGCTATTAACCAGGTTGCTGTAATTCAGTTTGTTGAGAATACCTTATGTAAACACACACTTTAGTAAAATAACTTGGTGAGTTTCACATTAAGTCTATCTTCTTAGCAGGTCATTTAAATGATAAACAGATATCATTGAATATGTGCCACTTGAAACATGATTTAGCAATTTCTTTCATTCACATAACTTTTGTGTTAATCCACATGCTGGTAACTTTTTAAAACTGTATATTTATTCATTACTTTTCTCCCGAATTCTTTACTTCTATATCCAGTTGTCTCTATACATATATGTTCATGTCTTATAGATCTCTTAAATACCATATATCAAAGCAGAGGTTATCAACTATTCCCAAAATTTATTCTTCTCCAGGGTTTCCACCTTAAATGATTCAACAAAACTTTAGTTAATCAAAATAGAATTCTAAGGATAATCTGAAATTTCCTCTTCTCCCCTCATATTCGATTTCAAGTTTGTCACTAAGCTGCATTGTGTTTCCACTTCATGAGAAATATTTGAATAAATCTTTCTGTCTCCATTCTTTCAACCTTAGTCTATTATCCTTTTTTTCTGAATTACTTTATTTATTTATTTATTTATTTATTTATTTATTTATTTATTTATTTTATATGGAATCTCGCTCTGTCACCCAGGCTGGAGCGCAGTGGCGCGATCTCAGCTCACTGCAAGCTCCGCCTCCCGGGTTCACACCATTCTCCTGCCTCAGCCTCCCAAGTAGCTGGGACCACAGGCACCCGCCACTATGCCCGGCTAATATTTGTATTTTTAGTAGAGACGGTGTTTCACCATGTTAGCCAGGATGGTCTCGATCTCCTGACCTCATGATCCTCCTGCCTCGGCCTCCCAAAGTGCTGGGATTACAGGCATGAGCCACCGCGCTGGCCGAATTGCTTTAGTATTTAATACAAAAGTCTCTATTTTCTCTGACATTAGTCTTAATCTCATAAATTTATTCCCCATACTGAAGCATGAGTATTTAGTTTTAAGCACACATGTAACAATGTTCCCCTAATTCTCAAGGTCCATTTGTTGTTTCACATTTTTCTTAGCTAAAATCTAAATGCTTTCATTTGATTTGCAAAACCTCCAATGACTGGGTTTCTACCTACATCAGCAGCCTCATCCTTTCCTCCCTTCCAGTACTTAATGCTCCAGTCATATAGAATTTTTTTTATTATACCCAATATGCCACACTTTATTTTACAACTAATGCCCATGATTCAGTCAGCTTTTAATACTTATGTGAATTTGTGCATTGAATTTCCAACTAACCTATTTTGGGGTTTAACTCCTCTCATAAATATACCATGCTTAATTAATTTATTTTTTACACTTGAATATTTTGACACTTTTAATTGAGGTAACATGATAAACTAGAATTCTCTTATTCAAGCTGGGATGTATGGTCACTCTGCTTTTAATTCATCCCCTGTATTTTTCCTAGAATAATTTTTCTAAAAGATTAATTAGATAATTGTGCTTCTTCATGTTCAAAATTATTCAATATCTTTCTGTTGATCTCAAATTAATCCACTTCTCAAGCCATAAAAGGTCATTCATGCCCACTTCTCTACCTAACTTTCACTATTGCTTTGCTCCCTTACGAATTTCCAAGGGTTTGCAGTTCTCTGAAGGTGTCTCATTCAGCCACAGTGAGCCTCTAAGTGAAACTTACTCTGCTGTGTCCTCTGAAACAACTTTATTTATTCTTTAGTTAAAACCCATCTTACTCTTATACGTCATTCTCTTGTGAAATTACCTTTCTGTAGTCTTGACCACATGCTCCTTCTGTAGGTTAAAATAATATCTGAATATTCTTATAATTGAGGTTTTATCAATTCTACTAAATTTTACTGAGTTCAAGATATTCTTAAAGACTTTGAGGAAACAGGAGGTTATGAAATTCCTGCCTTCATTTGTTTTATACTCTAAGAGAGGAGAAAAACAATAAAATAGTTAACATAGAAATTATGTAATTTCTGAGAGGAATTAAGAGGCTAGGTCTATTAATAGAAGTGAGTATTTTCTAGTGACTAGTGAGAGAAGAGCCTCAGCTTGTATTATAATAATTCCCAATTAGACTTTGGGTACTTTGAGGGTAGAAAATAAGTATTTTATTTTTGTATCTTCAGTAAGTAGCCTAGTTCTATCTCCTTGTGAATATTTTATAAATGTTTTATAGTGAGTTATTAATGACTGTTCAAATATTCCTTCAAATAATCTTAATGTTTTTCTTTTAATATTGTGTTTGATAATTTTTTTACGTTTTTCATTGTTTTTCACATTTTATGATTTTGTAAGAGTCAAACTAAAGGCAAGGGAAAGAAAAATGAGGTAGTTATGATAAAAATTGGAAAAAAATGTAAATTAATGACACAATATAAAAAAATTTTGTTTTCAAGTATAGGACACACAAGAGTTTTTAAAACAATAACATATAATAAATTAACTTGAATAGGAATATAAGAGCTTGGGCGTAAAAAAATGGAGATTTTCTACTAAATGGTTTATAATTTTCTAGGCTGAAGTAAATTTGTGGGTTCCTTTATGTTACTACAGAAAAATTTTGCAGAGAATAAATGCAACTTTGAGCATTTTACCCATTTGTTAGCAGTATCAATGGTGGAAAAACTGCTGGCAAATCTTAACATTCTAATTAACAAATCTGTTAAATTCTCTACTTCTTGAAAATTGAGAATCCATATTTAGTCTAAATAATTATATGTTCTCTTGTAAAGAAAAAGCAACTAATTTAAGTGTAGCCACTAATTTTAAGCCTAGGTGCAAGATAAAAGTAAAATATTTTCTATTGCTTAAGAGATAAAATGATAATAGTAGTGTCTTGGTCAAAGAGAATGTTAATTAATGGTAACAATGATAAGAAGCCTTCTTATTTTAATTGTGTATTCTTATATCAGCACACACACAAAAGTATGTCTACATTTTTTATGACTCATCTACATTGCAGTGCCTCAGTGCAATGGTATCATCACTACTTCATAGGAAAATGTTATTTGCTACTTGATTTTAAATAGCGTGTATTCATAGGAAAACCATTTTACTCCCTAATCTTCAGAAATAATATTGGATATGGTTTTTAAAATGTTAGAAAATATTTTTCATGGGGTTTCATTGTATGTGTTTAAAATTAATCATTAATACTTTATACAATTTGTTTTAATTTCCTTTCTAATATTTTTTGGGCTGTCCCGATGTAGCATGTAAAACCAATCCAGAACAAAAAAAAATAAACAAAATGCATAAGAAAACATTTTTTAGGTTAAAAATAACATATCGCATTTGTTTTTGAAAGGAAATAGTTGAACTAGAATTCTGCTTGATTCATTCACAACTTTAAATAAAATAATATAGAGTTTCAACGTCAAATGTAAGTTAATAATAAAGAGGAGGTGGAACAAGATGGCAGAATAGAAGACTCCAGTAATTGTAATCCCTACTAGAACACCAAAATTGAACAACTATCCACACAAAGAAGCACCCTCCGAGACCCAAAAATCAAGTGAGTGATCACAAAACCGGCTTTTGAGATCTTATTAAGGAAGGAGGCACTGAAGAGGATAAGAAAGACAGTCTTGAATTGCATGCACTGTCCCTCCCCTATCCCCTGGCAGTGGCCTCATGGTGTGGAGAGAGAATTTATGTGCTTGCGGGAGGGAGAGGGTAGTGATTGTGAAACTTTGCATTGTAACTCAGTGCTGTGCTGTTACAGTGCAAAGCGACATGAGCAGAATTCAGCTGGTGCTCCTGAAAGGAGCATTTAGACCAGCCCTAGACAGAGGCGAATCATTCGTCCCAGCACTCAGAACTTGAGTTCCATAAAGCCTTGCCACTGGCTTGGGAAGCTGGTTAACCATGATCAGCAGTTTTGTTGCAGGTGCTGTTCACTTTTGTCTACACCCGACTTCTATAGTTTTTACTGCTCAAACAAATTATAGGGCTGCTGGTGAAACTGTTCAGCCACAAGGCTCTGTAAGAGAACACTGAAAAGCTAACGTGTACTGGGGTCCTAAATAAACTTGAAAGGCAGTATAGGCCACAAGGAGTGCAAACTCCTGGGCAAGTCCTGAGCACGCTTGGAGCCAGTGGACTTGGGGGACATGTGACCTAAAGAGACACCAGTCAGGACAGCCAAGGAAGTGCTTGGATCATCACTTATGAAAGCACAGACAGTACAGTTTGCAGCTCCCAGAGATACTCCTTTCCTCTGCTTGAGGAGAGGAGCGGGGGGG
>NW_026652288.1:75453399-75535269 GCF_009828535.3 Hylobates moloch | reverse complement strand
CCACATTTTCTGTATTGATTGATCCACTGATGAACATTTATATTGATTCCATATCTTGGCTATTATAAGTAACATTACTCATACTCATAATAGTATACTCACACTCACACTCATACTCACTCTTAGACATAATAGCCAAGATATGGCAGAGAACATGGGAGTGCAGACATCTCTTTGATTTACTGATTTTATTTACTATGGACATACACTGAGAAGTGAAATTACTGGATCATATAGTAGTTTTATTTTTAATTTTTTGAGGAAACTTTGTATCGTTTTCCACTGTTCAGTTAATTATTAAATCACTCCTAGATTCTGCCATTTGGTTCCTAATCAGTCTCTTTGCATCTATACTCAATTTTTAGTATCACTAGATACATTTTTCTAAAGTATTAAATTCATATAATCATTTACTTTGTAAAAAGAACAAAACAAAACACTAATGTGGACACTAAAAGTCTATAGTACAAAAATCTAAGTGAATTGTACTGGAATTCAAATAGCTTCATTACATGTGTTCAATCAATATGTTTTAATGCAGGCTAAGAGCAGGTTGGTTTAATGTCATCAATCTATTCAGCTACCTATTTAGTAAATTATATTATTATGGTAGCAGCCATGGTAGTAGTAGTTGTAATTATAATACATACTGTAATATTTACTTATATAAGACACTCCACAATCATTATCTCATTTATTCTGTACAAAAATCTTTTAAAAGAAGCATTATTGGCCTGGCATGGTGGCTCACTTCTATAATCCCAGCACTTTGGGAAGCGGAGGCAGGTGGATCACGAGCTCAGGTGTTGGAGACCAGCCTGGCCAACATGGTGAAACCCCGTCTCTACTAAAAGCACAAAAATTAGCCAGGTGTGGTGGCACATGCCTGTAATCCTAGCTACTCGGGAGCATGAGGGAAGATAACCGCTTGAACCCGGGAGGCGGAGGTTGCAGTGAGCCGAGATCACGCCACTGCACTCCAGCCTGGCTACACAGCGAGACTCCATTGCACACACACACACACACACACACACACAAAAGCATTATTATATTCACATTATTGACAGGAAAACTAAAATTGAGAAAAGTTATTGGTAACTAGCCCTACCACATGTAGTGACAAAGAACAGAGACAAAATTTTCACCTAGATCCATTAGATGCTGAATTATATTCTTTCATAAGGGTTAAATATAAGTAATCTTTGGCCCAATAAAAGACAATTGTTTCAGTTGAATTTAGCCTCTGTTCATTTAGTATACCGTTAAATCCATAATATATAACTCATTTTCTACTATTTATTATAATATATAAACCCCTAGCTTATGCCAAAGTCAAATTCATTTCTGAAATTTTTTAAAAAAGAACAATTCTAATGCTTGTAATTCCTGTACTCCATTTTTCTGGAAGATCTAACTATTGAATTATTACTTATAACTTAATGCCTTTTTAAAATATAATTTTTCTGAACTATTTCTACCCTGACCCCAAAGTTACTTAAAATGGTTTTAGGAAACAACAAGTAAGTAGCTATATAACTGTTAGCAAATTATTTCTTTATTTTCAGTCCTGCTGTGCAAGCCTACCAAATGAAGTGATTGAACCAAATGATCCCAAAGTTATCTTCCCTAAATAGCAAAATATATTGTCTATTATTGATACAAGTGGAATACAATGTAGTATATCCTGACCCCAAATTACTTCTACGTGGTAATTATTTTTATAATGGATAAAGACAGAATGAAAATGGATAAATTAACAGATAAATGAGAGAGAGATGGAATACACAAATAATGATTACAAAGATAAATGATATACAGAAATATGAGCACTTTTTTCTAAGAATTAATTATATTTGGAAAAGGATTGAGCATAACTGTACATAATAATTGTTCAATAAATGTTAATTATTATTATTGTTGTTGTTATTAGCAGAATCTACAGTCTTATTCTAGAATAATTACAGATGATAAGTATTTGACAATCAGTAAGGAATGATAGACATTTTGCGAACACGTGTTCTTCGGAGGTGCCTCTGTACCTTCAGAATGCTGTCACTTTCATAATTTTGGACATGTGGTGAGATGGTGTGGTAGGCAGAATAATAATCACTCCCTCCCCAGAGATGTCTACATCCTAGTATACTGAGCTTGTGAATATGTTACCTTACATGACAAAAGTGACTTTGCAGATGTGATTTTGAGACAGGAAGATTAGCTTGTATTATCTGTGTGCAAAAGTCCTTACAAGAGAAAAAGGGAGGCGAGGACAAACAAGATGCAACCATAGAAGCAGAGGTCAAGAGATTTGAAGGTGCTATGCTGCTGTATTTGAAGATAGGGAAAGGGACTATAATCCAAGGAATACAGGTGGACTTTAAAAGTTCAAAAGACAGGTAAACGGATTCTCTGTAGAGGTTTTAGAAGAAACCAATTCTGTCATCACCTTGATGTTAACCCTATGAGCCTTCTGACCCCCAGAAGGGTTCATGGAAATTTATTACAATAGTAATAGGAAGTAACACGACTAATAAGAAACTAATGCAAAGGGTAAGGAGGAGTGGGAATAAAATAAACAGGAAAGGGAAAATGAGGAGAAAAGGAGAAAGATGATCTTGTAAAACAGTAAAGCAGATACATTTTCTTGAAAGTCGTATATAGTAGTTCATACTCATGTCCTTACAAAAAAACAGGCTTCCCCTCCACAATCTGTGATCTGCTCACATTAAAGTATAGGTGACATAGAATAAAGTATGATAAGACTGAAAGTTTTTGCATTTTAGTAACAGGAGACTCTAAAGTCAAACTAATGAAACTTCAATCGTGTAAGTTTATAAAAAACCTGACCACTTGAAGATAATTATTTAGGGAGCAGATGGGCTGTCCATGTGTTCTTGAAATTATGCTTTCTATATGGTCATCAGTCTCATAGGTGGACTATGTACTTAATGGCAATTTATGACCTGTTTTCTGTTTTTTAATTGTAACCCTTTATTTTTTTTTGAGACAAAATCTTGCTCTGTAGCCCAGGCTCAGGTGTAATGGTGCGATCTCAGTTCACTGCAACCTCTGCCTCCCGGGTTCTGGTTCAAGCAATTCTAATCAATTCTCCTGTCTCAGCCTCCTGAGTAGCTGGGATTTCAGGAACGCGCCACTATGCCCAGCTAATTTTTATAGTTTTAGCAGAGACAAGGTTTTACTATGTTGGCCAGGCTGGTCTTGAACTCCTGACCTCATGATCTGCCCGCCTCGGCCTCCCAAAGTGATGAGATTACAGGTGTCAGCCACCATAACCGGCCAAACAAAATGTTCTTTAATATCTCACAATTTATGTTTGCTTAGAAAGGATATGTGAACAAACTTGTTTTTCTCAAACTCCTGGTCTCCTGGCTTTCTGAAAACCATAAGATTTCACCTTGTCTTATTTTTTAGCAGCTGAAAATCACATCCACATTTGAACTTTGTCATATTATAATTGTTCTACCTCCTACAAGGAAATTCTGAAATTGTCCTCTTTGAAACAATTTTCTCTCACCTATTCATCTCTCTCATCTCCTCATTCCCCCTGGCCCTAGTTTGTGCTCCAGTGTAAAATGAATCCTCCAACCCAGTGTAGCTGTCTTCTGGATTCTGAACTTTTGCTCCTCCTCAACCAGGTGATCCTGAGCCTTTTGTCTTAGTTCTTCCTTGTCAACCAATATGCACTGTTAGAAAAGTCACATCAATGTGCTAGCTGGGCCTCCACGACTAAATTTTTTCTTTTCTTCTACTCAAACATTGTTTACATTCTTTTTTTTTTTTCATACGGAGTCTCACTCTGTCACCCAGGCTGGAGTACAGTGACACAAACTCAGCTCACTGCAACCTCCGCCTCCCAGGTTCAAGTGATTCTTCTGCTTCAGCCTCCTGAGTAGCTGGGACTACAGGCGTGCACCAACACGCCCGGCTAATTTTTTTGTATTTTTAGTAGAGAGGTGGTTTTGCCATGTTGGCCAGGCTGGTCTCGAACTCCTGACCTTATGATCCACCCGCCTTGGCCTCCCAAAGTGCTGGGATTACAGGTGTGAGCCACCGCACTTGGCATCATTGTTTACATTCTTGATGACCAATTTCATTATTTTTTCCCATTCTACTCCATTTCAAAACTTTTCTTTTGTTACCATGATTTCACCATAAAAACCTCTATCCCTAGCAAATGCGTCCCCTAATCCACAATCTTAACTCTCTTTAAATGACACAATTACCCAGGTAATTATGCCCCAAATCTAGGAGTTGTTACTGATGCCTTCTTTTCCCTCAGCCCTACATCAATCATCTTCCTAAGGACCATCATTTGGTCCAAAATGTATCTCAAATTTGCCTATTAATTTTTCACATCTACTGCCAACACCCTACTCCTGAAACCCTTATTGTTTCTTAGCTTTTTCATTCCAGTTCCTCGTATCCCTTTTGATGGCTATTCTCTGTATAATATCCCAAGCTATCTTCTTAGAATATAAGGGATCATATTTGGGCCTTGCTTAGAATATGATAGACTTGTTCTTGTCTTTAGAGCAACATTCAAATACTATGACTAGTTGTACAAGGTTCTGCATGATCTGACCCCTGCTTGCTTCTTCAGGCTCATGTCCTAGTCTCACATGCTCACTTATTTCCAGTCTTACTGAAATTATTTCAGTTCTTTCAACATGCTGTGCCCTTTTCTAATGGCAAGCCTTTATTGATCTGTGCAGTCCTCACTGGGAATGACTTTCCTTCCATTTTCTACTTTACTAGTTTCATCTAATCCTTCAAGTCTCATTTTAAATTCAACTGCTCAAAGAGGAATTCTCTGTCACCATTCTAAAGCCCAAACCCTTATTCCAACAGCCTTTCTGTTTTCAGCCCACTGAGTATATTTCAAAGCTTATTATCTGTTTTTAGATGTATTATTTATCTATTTTCTCATCTTTCAATTTGCTTCCTTTGCTGGAGAAGAAATCATGCATGTTTCATTTATTTTTCAACAAATCCTCAACGATCAGCAGTGTGCCTAATATATATATAAACTGTTAATTTGTTTAGTAAAAGAACAAATGAAGCCCTCACTTTCAATCCTGTGACACTGGTTTTCTACATTGATAAAATAATTGGAACTGGCCATTGAGAATTATTTCACATTTGTCCTTTTCATTTCAAATGTTTCCATATCTTCAAGTATTTTATACTCTCTAGTTTCAGAGAAACACTAACTTTAACAACTGGTCTCATTCCTGTTCAATATCCTTAGGATTTCCCTATTCCCTTTGTATCTTTTTAGTAATTTTCCCTCTAGTTACTCCTTTACGTGGCCTCTAAGAACCTAACAACTTCATTCCTTGACTGTGCTCTCCTATTTCTTGTCTTTCTAGGTCTAATTCTTTGAATACATAAGGTATCCATGTTCCCTATGCTCTTTTGCATCTCACTGCATTACGTGCTGTGGGCTCTGCCAACAACCATCATGAAAATATTTCCCAAAAAAGAGTATCAATTACAAACCACATGCTTAGGATTTATTTCAGCTAGACTATTGCATTCAACTGTGGGGCTGCTTGCTAGCTTGAGGTTATTGTGGCACTCTTAACCCTTGATCAATTTTGCTCCATATTTGTGATACTTTATCTTCTTTTACCCTACACTTAATGTGTACACCCATTTCTATCTTCAATAATGTTCTCCTTCTGAACTAGTCTAACTCTGTCAAGCTTTATATCTACTTCAGTGTTCATTTCTATATTAAAGTGTCCTTCATTATTATACTTTATACAAACTAAGTTCTCAATAAATCTTTGTGGAATGGAATTGACTTGAAGCACTATGTCTTATTCCTGAACTGTAGCTTTCCAGATTTGAATCTATTAAGTGGGACTGGCATGGCCATGAAGAAGGACACTATCGCCTGCAAAGTATCTGCCTGATGTATTAGAACAATGGGGCATAATCAGAGTCAACAAACCCTACTTCATTTAAAGATCATATAGTCTGCAAGAGAAACAAAACTATTTTCTATAAATTTCTTACCATAGGTAACCACACTTGTTTCCTCTCCACATTAACAGAGAAAAGGAAATATGAGAAACTTAGAGCCAAAAATACATGCTGGCTTTGTATGAACAGTGTAATGGCTTTTTTTTTTTTTAAGTGAAATACTAAGCAAAAGTATTAAAAATCAGTACATTTTTATTGAATTAATTTCTCCTTGTGATTCTTTCCACTGCCTGCCAAAGTCACCTTAGTTCCTCTAAAGCTTGAGTCAAGACTTACCTTCAAGTTAGTTCTTTTTAAAAGAACTGATGCTTGGGCCAGTTGCGGGGGCTCACCCCTGTAATCCCACCACTTTGGGAGGTGGAGGCGGGCAGATCACAAGGTCAGGAGATCAAGACCATCCTGGCTAACGCAGTGAAATCCCGTCTCTACTAAAAATACAAAAAATTAGCCAGGCGTGGTGGTGGGCGCCTGTATATCCAGCTACTCAGGAGGCAGAGGCAGGAGAATGGCGTGAACCCAGGAGGCGGAGGTTGCAGTGAACCCAGATCGCGCCACTGCACTCCAGCCTGGGTGACAGAGAGAGACTCCGTCTCAAAAAAAAAAAAAAAAAAAAAAAGAACTGATGCTTAATCCACACTTGTCCTGTCAGCTCACAATTCCTTTGTTTCTTTTATCTCCATTTGAATTATGCACATACTGAGTTCCTCAGACATTTTCTATTACTTGGTTAAAGATACAGTAGAATTCTTTATATCGAATTTTATATACAGTATTTATTTCATAATGATAAAAGTAAATAAAATGTTTAGATGCAAAATATATTTCATAAAAATATATAGTAGTTCTAATAAATTTTAGCAGGTGGAAGGATTATTTTATTCAATATGTCTAATTTTATGCATTTAGTGATGTGGAGGAATGACGGTTCAGAAAAGATACCTAGGACCTAATGCACATTAACTGCTTTTATTTAATTATAATAATTTTATTTGTTGATGCACTATTGCCTTGTAGACAAGAAAAATTCAATCTAAAATAGCAGATAAAGTCTATTTGAAAAGAAAAGCAAATCTAAAATTGCCAAAAAAAAAAAAAAAAAAAAAAAAACTGATGGCCCAGATGTCAGGATACATTATTAGTTTCAAACGGAAGTACTTGAAATCTATTATTATTATTATTATTATTATTATTATTATTATTAGACGGAGTCTCGCTCTGTCTCCCAGGCTGGAGAGCAGTGGCGCTATCTGGGCTCACTGCAAGCTCCGCCTCCCGGGTTCAGGCCATTCTCCCGCCTCAGCCTCTGGAGTAGCTGGGACTACAGGCTCCCGCCACCACGCCCGGGTAATTTTGTTTTTGTATTGTTAGTAGAGACGGGGTTTCGCCGTGTTAGCCAGGATGGTCTCGATTTCCTGACCTCGTGATCCGCCTGCCTCGGCCTCCCAAAGTGCTGGGATTACAGTGAGGCACTGCACCCGGCCGAAAGTCCTTGAAATCTTAAAATTCATAGCATTGAGTTTTCACTAGGAAGTATGCATATTTAGGAAAATTAGTAAACATTTAATATGTATTACCAAAATCTGTACTACAAAATGTATAAAGTAAGACTCCCTTTAGCAGTCTCTGTCAATAGTTTAAAGCAGTTTCTCAACCCCGACTGCCCATTGTCACTCCCTGGGGAGACTTGACAGGTGTCATTGCTGAGGACTCAGTCCCAGAGATTCTGATTGAATCAGCCTGGATGGCATCCCTGGAATGGCAGTTTTTAAAAGCTCCCTAGGAAATTCTAATGTAACGAAAGGATGAGAACCACTGGTTAGAATTAAAAGTATGGGTTTTTGGTTACTATTAGCACATGTATAAGTGTATGAATATATTTTATTTTATTAAAATGCACAGAAACAAAGTACTAGACAGGACCTTACCTATCTTTTATTATATTTCTGCTTCTGCTTTGGTTACCACCAATGATAAAAGAATTCAGTATCTGGCATCTTTTTGTTTGTTTGTTTCTGTTTTTTTGTTTTTTGACACAGAGTCTCACTCTGTCCTCCAGGCTGGAGTGCAGTGGCTCAATCTTGGCTCACTGCAAGCTCTGCCTCCCGGGTTCAGGCCATTCTCTGCCTCAGCCTCCTGGAGTAGCTGCGACTACAGGCGCCTGCCACCACGGCCGGCTAATTATTTTGTACTTTTTAGTAGAGACGGGGTTTCACCGTGTTAGCCAGGATGGTCTCGATCTCCTGACCTCACTATCCGCCCGCCTCGGCCTCCCAAAGTGCTGGGATTACAGGCATGAGCCACCGCGCCCGGCCTCTGGCATCTTATAGTCAATCAAAAAAGTACCTGTTGAGCTGTGAATTGGACTACCTGCTGATGCTCATGCATCATTCTTTTGTCATATTCCTCATCAGTGTTTTTAAACATAAAATATTTTCCCACTGCATAATCAGTGCTATCACTAAAGGAAATAAAAAATATTTTACACCAAAATATATTTCTTTGACATATTTTGAAATAGCTGTCACAGGGCCAGCTGAATGAGGTGGGGAAAATTTGCATCTGTAGAGAATCTACATTAAATCAGCCAAGACTTCTTTTTCTAGGCGTTTCTCAGATCTAGGAGACTTAAATGGGACTCTGACATATTGAAAGATCTGAAAAGAAACATTTACTCTCTATTCTCTGTGAGGACTACCACCTCTGAGGCTTTATCTACATAACAAGGCTACCTGTGCTAGCCAGGCCCCTTCCTTTCTCCCTCCTGTACCTGTCACTCCACTGAAACTTGATTTACCCAGATAGTATCTTTTGGGCTGTGCTCTGAGCCAGCATTCTTAAAAGACGGTATATCATTTCTGTACCTCACTGGGAGGTTGGGTCTTCATTTTGAAGGCTCCCTTGTATACATGTCAAATAAATGTGCATACTCTAATTCAATTCAATTCTGACACTCTCTACCTGAAGATAGCATCAGATACTAGACATAGAGGACTCATTTCCACAAGGCTTCTTCCCACTTCTCATGAAAATAAAAAAACCCAGGGTGTTTTACTTTACCTGTATTTCTTACCAACTGGTTGTAAACTGGGGTTCCCACAGCTGCCTCCTCAGGTTCAAATAATTTGCTAGAGGAGCTTATATAACTTAGGAAAACACTGGACTTTCATTTATCAGTTTATTATAAAGAATATTACAAAGGATACAGGTTAAAAGATGCATAGGGCGAGATATGTGGGAAGGGGTGCATAGCTTCCATGCCACAGGTGCACCACTGTCCAAGAACCTCCACGTGTTCAGTTATCCAGAAGCTACGCAAACCTGATCCTTTTTGGTTTATATGGAAGGTGCATTACATAGACATGATTACTTACAGCTTTGGTAGCCAATTTGACCTTAAGGTCCTCTTCCCTCCGTGGAGGTTAAAGGCGGTAAGGCTAGCTAAAAGTTCCAACCCTCTAATCCTGACTACCTTACTCTTGCTGGTGATGGGTCCCCATCCTGAAGCTACTTGGGGGCTTCCAGTCACCAGTCAACTCGTTAGCATACAAAAAGATATTGTAACTTCCCAAAGGGTTAACCTTGCCTGCTACCTAGACAGATCTGATTTATCAAAATAGGGGGATTGCAATAGAAAAAGAGTAATTCATGAAAAACCGGCTGTGTGGAAGACTGGAGTTTTATTATTACTCAAATCAGTCTTCTGGAGCATTTGGGGATCAGAGTTTTTAAGAACAATTTTTGGGTCAGGAAAAGCCAGTGAGCCAGGAGTGTTGACTTGTTAGGTAGGAGATGAAATCATGGGAAGTTGAGGCTGTCCTTATGTACTGAGTCAGTTTCTGGGTGGAGGCCACAAGACCAGATGAGCCAGTTTATTGGTCTGGGTGGTGCCAGCTGATCCATCAAGTGCAGGGTCTGCAAAATATCTGAAGCAC
Source organism: Hylobates moloch (assembly GCF_009828535.3). Classification (NCBI taxonomy): domain Eukaryota; kingdom Metazoa; phylum Chordata; class Mammalia; order Primates; family Hylobatidae; genus Hylobates; species Hylobates moloch. The sequence continues at coordinate 75,525,331 of NW_026652288.1, read as the reverse complement.
TGATTTTAGGAGTAGTTTAGCGAGGGCCAGAATCATGTAGCCTCCAGCTGCATGACTTCTAAACCATAATTTCTAATCTTGTGGCTAATTTTTTAGTCCTACAAAGGCAGTAGAGTCCCTAGGCAAGAAGGAAGTTGGTTTTGGGAAAGGCTTGTTATCATCTTTGTTTTAAACTATAAACTAACTTTCTCCCAAAATTAGTCCAGCCTACACCCAGGAAGGAACAAAGACAGCTTAAATGTTAGACCCAACGTGGAGCTGGTTAGATTAAATCTCTTTCACTGTCTCAGTCGTAATTTTGCAAAGATGGTTTCAATATCACTTTGAAGATTCCAAGGATTTTCTGAGTTGGATGCTAGGAAACAGGGACAAAGATCAAATATGTATTTCACAATATCACACATGTACACCCATCTGCCTCCACCTCCAGCAGATTATAACAGCCCAGTGAAAAGAATTTACTCTTTTTTATCAAAGAAGCAAAAAACTGGTCAGATAAGTAATAAACAACATACTATAGAATCAAGAATGGTCTTGTGTTCTTTTCTACATGACAAATTACGGTAATCTTAGTAGTTTATAATAGCGCACATTTATTATCTCACATTCCCCATGGGTTAAGCATCCAAGTACAATTTAACCATGTCTTCCATTTATGGTCTCTCAAGGCTGACATTATGATGTTGGCAAAACTGTGTTCACTTTTGGAGACATAACTAGAGAAGAATCCACTTCCAAGATCATACAAGATGTTGGAAGAATTTATTTACTTGCAGTTATGTGACTGAGAGCCCAGCTTCTACCTGGCTGTCAGATGGATCTTCAGGATCTAGAGTCAGCCTACAGTTCCTTCAAGTAGCTGCAAACTTCAAGCCTGCAAGGAAAGTCTACTCCAGTCTGCTTATATCACATAATATAATGTTGAGGGAGTGACATCTTATCTCCTTTGTTAGATGCTATATGTTATAATACAGTAATAACCCTGCCCAACCACTCACCACACCCTCACTCAACAGGGAGGGAATACAAAAAGATGCAACTAAGAAATGTGAATCATTTGGGTCACTTTGGGGTCTATTTGCCAGAGGGTCACCATAAACTTGAACTTGATTATGTATTTAGGGGAAGACACTCATCGTAGCATAAAAGGAATGGGTGGAGTACCAGAATAGGATGTTTTGAAGAAGACAGAATCACTTTGACAACCCTTACATATAGGCAAAGCTAGCGAGGATTTGCTTCTTGTGTGGTGTAGTAAAGGAAGATCAGCAGGCTCTGGGACAAAACATCTCCCATTCCTTGTCTCTTTATATCTTTGAAATCTGATCATCTCTCTGATGAAGCTGTGTAACTATTTTCAATGTTCTGTATGTATTTACTTTGAGGAAATATGAGTAAACTGGTACTCATAATGTAACTGTTCAGCTGATTCTTCCTGCTCACTGCCCAAACAAAATCAATTCACAGAGATCATGGCATTTCAGCAATGAGTTTAACTGCCAGAGGCCAGCCATGCAATGTGGGAGATGGAGTTACTACTCAAATTAGTCTCCTTGATGGCTCAGATGTCAGGGTTTTTTCAAATACAATTTGGACTGCAGGGACTAGGGTATGGGGAGTGCTGATTGGTTTGGTTGGAGATGAAATCATAGGGAGTCGAAGCTGTCCTCTTGCATTGAATTGCTTCTGATGGGACCACAAGAGCAGTTGGTAGGTCTAGGTGGAGCGATCAGTTGGTGGATCCGGGTAAAGCCATTAGTTGTCAGACAGGCAAAAACTGTGAAAAGATATCTCAAAAGGCCAATCCTCAGTCCACAATAGTGATGTGGTCTGCAGAAGCAATTGGGAAAGTTGCCTACCATGACCTCTGGAATAATGGCTGGCAATCATTTATGTCTCCACCTTAGCAGAATTTAGTCTCCTTTAGTCTCCTAGCCTGGTGTTCTCTCATTAGCTTTACACAGGGTGTTGAGAAAGGTTTATTATCGTTTAAACTATAAAGTAAATATATCCAAAAATTAGCTCGGCCCAAGTCCAAGAACAATTAAGGGCAGTTTGAAGGCCAATGGCAAGATGAGGCTAGCCAGATCAGATCTTCTTCACTGCCATAATTTTCTCACTGTTACAATTTTTGCAAAGGCAGTTTCAATAATATGGAGTAGACTAGACTAGGCTGTGGTTACAAATAGTCCCCTCCCAAATCTTAGTAAATTAAAATAACAAAGGTTTATATTTTGCTCATGCTACATATACATCATGGGTCATCTGGGCATTCTGCTTCATGTCCTCCTCACTCCAGTACTTAGGATGCTAAAGCAGCTCTCTGGAAAATTATTGATCTCCTGACAGGTGGAAAGAGTATGAAGCTTATTGAATACTAGCTCTTAAAGTTTCTACTGGTGAAGACATGTCACTTCTCCTTACATTGACCAAAGTAAGCCACGTAGCCATACCTAACTTCAAAGCAGTGGACCATGAAAGGTAATTGAAAATATATGATGAACTGGGTTAAAGAATACTAAAAGGAAAGTTGGGGTGGAGGGTGGTTATGTTACAGGAAAGAGGTCCGATCCAGACCCCAAGAGAGGATTCTTGGTTCTTATGCAAGAAAGAATTCAGTGTGAGTCCATAAAGTGAAAGCTTAATAAAGTTTATTAAGAAAGTAAAGGAATAAAAGAATGGCTATTCTATAGACAGAACAGTCCTGACAGCTGCTGGTTGCCCATTTTTGTGGTTATTTCTTGATGACATGCTAAACAAGGGGGGGATTATTCATGCCTCCCCTTTTTAGAACATAGAGGAGTCAATTTAGATATAGATATGTTTTCCTATTGTTTGTAAGATGCAACTTGCAGAAAGTTGACTGATCAACTAGTTAGATAAATTTGATTTCTTTGGTTAGCTAGAAAAATGGTTAATATTGTAAACAAAATTGTAATAGTCAAGTTTATGTGATAAGTTAGATGGTAAGACTTGAAGTTGTTAGTCTAATTGCACTACATAGTCTAAAGGCAGAGAGCCAATCTCAGTTTTAATGATATGATTGATTCTGTCCCAATAATTAGACCCATTCCTGCTAGTTCCATTACAAGTCATGATACTATGACCCAAGTACTAACTCTCTCTTTAGCTTTAGATTTTCTTCCCTCTGAAATTTGCAGTGTCTACACAGAAAGGTAACAGTATATGTTAAAAACAAATTCTTCATTTGTGACCTCAAAGATACTTGAGAGGTCACCTGAATGATAACTATGTCACCCTCTTTTTGGTTAATAGTCTGTAAATTCTTGATTTTGATGGTTTTTTTTGAGTTATTAGTTCAGCTTGGAAAATACAGCTCATACAAAGCCAGAAAACACCTTCAGTGTGAGGAAAAGTAGCCTGGGCAGGAGATACATTAGCAAAGAGTCAAGCAAAGGTCCTTAGAAAATGACAACAGAAAAAAACCTCAAGTTGTCAGAAATTTACAGAAGGAGAATCAAGGGCTTGGCAGGCAGAGGACACTCAGGTAGGTAACAGGAGGCTCCAGCCAGTAGATCATACATATTACAGCACCAGCAGGAAAATTCCTGAAGATTCTATGAAGGAGCAGGATATCCAGACACCCTGTGTTCAGTTCTACCACTTGTTAGCCATATATAGAGAAATATCTTAACTCTCTTTGTACCTCAGTTTCTGCATGTCTAAAATCAGAAAATATCAATACATCTGAATAATAAGTTAATGTATACAGCTATAACATTCTGCATGTTAGCTATAACATTCTGCATGTTAGCTATAACATTCTGCATGTTAGTATTAAAGACTAATACTTGAGGCTATGGTAAATATTTCAGCCTCAAGTATTAGTCTTTAAAATTAGAGAAATAAAATATGCTTTTATTTCTGCAATAATGTTCAAATTTCATGTTAGCTTAGGCAATAAAATAATTCTGGTTAGTGCCTTTATGTAAGAAACAATTTACTCAGATTTATTAGGCCCAATAGTTGTTTTTCTAACTTAAAATGAGATGGGGTTCAAGCTGTAGTCATATGTCAAAAAAGGTTGGCCCAAATTAAATGGAACCATAATTATTTCATGCTTTCACAAAAAATAAAAATCTTAAAAATAGGGTTACAATGGATATAAAAGCAACTCCAAATTGCAGAGTTCTAATATAAAGACTTTGGCCTTAGGATTAAATGTGGAAAATTATTTTAAATGATGGTAGTCAGTAATCCTAGATATCATTCAGAAAGAGTTCAGGATGAATTTCTAAATAGGCTCAAGAAGAATTTACATATATCATAAATAATGCACTGAGGAAATTATGGATATTTAGGTTACATAATTACATTCTAAGATTTTTTAAGCATAATTTGGAAGAAAATGATAATTCCCTTCCCAAAGAAATCTTTATTGCTTCTGTGAGAGACAAAATATTAGCTCAATTAGATTATTTTAATTGAGCAAAATGATTATTATGCACATAGATATTATTAGTGAATATTAGACCCTAGAGAATAGCAGAAAGAATTGTAAATTTGAATCAGAGTTGGGGTGCATATGTGCGTTTTGATTCTTTATAGCCATATGGCTATAGTGTAAAGACTAAAAAGAAAATTTGCTATGTGGAAAGTCAGAAATAAGACTAATTGACTGATAACTGTTAAGTGAAATTGATAATACTATTCATACGGAGTGTTTTAAATTAGTCCTAAGAATGGCAAAGATTTTAAGCCACAAAAATTTACATATTATTTCTTCAAACATGTCTGCTTTCATAATGCTTTTGAAATCTACATATACATACATGTTCATGTTTACAGTGAATGTTTATCATTGCAGACATCAAGAAAAAAATTGTTTCCTTCTTCAAAATTTCATAATAATCTCTTCCTGAGTGAAGTAGACATGTTCAATCATATTTTGTTCTCTTTCTGTCTTTCTCTGTGTAACTACACTCAGGGTTCCTGCTGCACACACAGTGAGCCATATAACCCCATCTCCAGTGTCAGTTAATTCAAAAGGGACAGATTCTGATTCACACTTCATTAGTCTGTGATTCTGTCTATGAAGCTGGAATTTCTGTCAAGGATACCTCAATTCTACTTTGGGAATGGCTTAGCCAGAGAAGCAGAGAAAGAAAATAGTCTGAGAGAATAAAAAATATATATATATGTTATATATATATATATATGGAATCAGACTCAGTAGAACTGAGAAAAGAAACCAGGTAGCTCTAGAAACTTGACTACTATCCTAGCAGATTTTGATTTTCATGTAAGTCCCAACTGTGCTTTCTGCTCTTGGTTTAATTAAGGTGCACCGTTTTCCCTTATATTAAATTCTCCATTTCTGCTTAAGCCAGTAGGAGCAAATATTGTTTACCTTCAACAAAATAACTTGCCTCAAGAATAAAAATGCACTGGCTTGCATAGTTTCTGTATTTGCAATTGAAGAAATTAATATTGTACCCAGTGCAAGAGGCAGATTCACAAGTTAAGCTGTTTGTCAGTGACAAAGCTGCATTAAGACTCAGTTATTCCATTCTACTGTTAAATATTATTTTCATATAGTCCATTCTATTCACTTTTATGTTATTTTCCTGTTTATATCCCCCTATTATCTTTGCCCTCCTCCCCACTAGCTCTCATGTAGCTTACACTTTGGCAAAGTACTGCAATTTGGTGAGAAAAAAATAAATCCAAGGCAAACAATACAGCATTTCACAAGCATTCAGTGAAGGGAAAGCAGCTTTTAGAGTACACCATTTTAAATGTAGGAATTTTACTTCACCACAAACAACAGTACCTTCCTGGAGGATCTCTTTGAAATATAAGAAATTGTATATTACCTGTAGTTTACTAAGCTCTAACAGAAAGAAGAGAGCAAAGATATAAGGAATCACTCATTTATTCATTGATGAAGAGTCCTTACTCATTTTCTTACAGGATAAGACTACAGATCTAGAGTATAAGGAACATAATCCAACCAACAAGCATTTTTAGCACCTTACAATCAAGATCAAAGCCTTCTAAAAATCCAGCTGTGAGTTTCTTTTAATTAGCTCACTACTCAGTATAACACATATTACAAGTATTCCTTCTTGAATAACTTCCTTGAATAATGCAGCTGGGAGTATAGTCAGTTGAGCATTGATGCAGCTGGGTGGCTGAAAAGATGAAAATCAAATGTGAATTCTGATGAAGTAATTTCATTTTGAGCTTTTCATATTTCTTCCCCCCTAAATTAAAAAGAAATGAAACCTTGAGTTAAGCTGGTTCAATACCTACTTCATGACAACTCACATTTTCAGATAATAGAAGTATTTTGCCCAAAATGAGTACTAAACATAAAATTCTATCTTCTCACCTAATGGTGAAACATTTTTTTATGTATGGAGCCTATAGTAATTTGTTCTGATGACATAATAGCTGACCTGCTTTGTGAAGTAAGGTGAACATGTTACTATTGGTAATAGAGTTTAATGTTGCTGTAATTACTGATTATAAAATGCTGTCTTGTCTAAAAACAATCATATATGTTCAGTTTCAAGAATAATTCTATTGAGGAATAACTATAATGCTTATCCTGAGATAATCTTTCCATTTTTGAAATAGTATCAGTACGTTTTCAAAGATCATTTTTTTACCTCATACTTATAATGCAATAAATGTCTTCTGGAATTTAATCAGTTGATAGCATCATAATTTAGAACAATAAACCCATGAAATTAAACTATTATAATGGAAATTTTTCCTCGTTCTAGTTATATATAAGGCAGCCTATTTTAATTATAAGTTTGAGTTTTATTTCTTTTTGTTTTACATTAATATTTAAATATATTGGACTTTATAATTTTAGAGTATAAAGTGCTATTTTATTGATTTATTAATTTATTCATCAAACAAATATTTTTTGAGAGCTCATTATGTGCCATGTGGTATGCTAGGTACTGAAAATACAAAAATGAGCAATTCAAGTCTTGGCTTTCAGCTTCACAGTTATTTAGAGAAAGAGAGACCACCCACAAATAGTGTCTACACATCTATCAGATTGGCTTAAAAATGTGACAATACAGAAAGCTGGCAAGGATGTGAAGAAATGACATCATTCATACAACACTCATGATAACGAAAAATGGTACAGCTCCTGTGGAAACCAGTTAGGCAGTTTCCTATAAAACTAAACATGCAACTACCATATTATTCAGCTGTTACACTCCTGGGAATTTATCCCCGGGAAATGAGCATTTATATTCACATAAAAAGTTGTTCCTACATGTTTGTAACAGCTTTATTTGTAATAGCCCAAACTGGAAACACTTCAAATGTCCCTTAAAAGGTGAATGGTTAACAAACTGAACATACACATCATGGAATATCACTCAGCAATGAAAAAGAACTAATTGGCCCGGTGCGGTGGCTCACACCTGTAATCCCAGCACTTTGGGAGGCTGAGGCGGGCAGATCACGAGGTCAGGAGATCGAGACCATCCTGGCTAACACGGTGAATCCCCATCTCTACTAAAAATACCAAAAATTAGCTGGGCGTGGTGGCGGACGCCTGTAGTCCCAGCTACTTGGGAGGCTGAGGCAGGAGAATGGTGTGAACCCGGGAAGTGGAACTTGCAGTGAGCTGAGATGGCGCCACTGCACTCCAGCCTGGGCGACAGAGCGAGACTTCATCTAAAAAAAAAAAAAAAAAAAGAGAGAACTAATTGCTGATACATTCAACAACTTAGAAAAAACTCCAGGAATTTGTGCTTAATGAAAAACATCCAATCCCAAAGGTTACGTACTACATTTTTATATTTATATACTATTTTATAAGTGACAACATTTTAGTAATGAAGAACAGATTAGTGGCTGCCAGGATTCAGGACAATGGGTAAGAGAGAGAGAAGTGGATGAGTTTATAGAAAAGCAAGATGAGAGATCTTGACTGTACTGATGGATGCACAAATATACAGTTGTGGTAAAATTGTATAAAACTAAATGCACATACATACTCAAATGAAGACAAGTAAAAATCACAAAATCTGAATAAGATCAGTGGTTTGTATTGATTCTATTATTCTGGTTGTGACATTCGAGTACACTTTTACAAAGTCTTCCCATTGGAGAAACATAAGTAAAGGGTACATAGGATCTATTATTTCTTATAGCTGCATGTGAACATATAATTATCTTAATATATTTTAAATAAAAATAGTATAATAAAATGAGAGAGTTGCTTTTACAGAATTCTACATATTATATAGTAGGGCTATAAGGAAATTGTGGATACTTTGTATGTTTTTCCATTGAATGATTGTTTGATTCATTCATTTATTCATTTAGTATATTTGTTGAGCACCTAGAATGTGCTAGGCATGAGATTGGTAATGGTACATGAAGTGCACAGACATTCCTGGCCTTTTATTGCTTCTATTCTAGTGAAGAGATAGACATTTATTAAAAAGTGAGTATAAGATATATTGTTAGATTGAAAAGTTTATGAGAAAAAAATAAGGCAGAAAATGAGTAAGAAAAAAATACAAGAAGTAGGGTGGGGAGGAGTAGTTTCCTAGATCATGTAGTGCCTTATCAAGCATGGAAAATATTTTAACATTTACTCTGAGTGAAATGGACAATCTTGAAGAGAAATACCTTTTTATTTTATTTTATTTTTATTGTGTTCATTCTTGAAGTATATTTAGAGAAAACTGAACTTATTATATGTGTAAAGCTGGATGAATTCTGAACCCGACTTGTTTTCAACACCCAGATAAGGGTGGTGGCTCGCGCCTGTAATCCCAGCATTTTGGGAAGCTGAGATGGATGCACTGCTTGAACTTAGGAGTTCAAGATCAGCCTGGGCAAATTGAAAAAACCCTGTCTCTACACAAAATACAAAAATTAGCTGGGTATGGTGGCGTGTGCCTGTAGTTCCAGCTACTCAGGAGGCTGAGTTGGGAGGATGGCTTGAGCCCAGGAGCCAGAGGTTGCAGTGAGCCGAGATCATGCCACTGCACTCCAGCCTGGGCAATAGAGCCAGACCCTGTCTCAAAATAAATAAATTAATTAATTAATCAATAAATAAAACAAAACAAAAATATAAAATAAAGCACCCAAATAAGAAAGAAAAAATGGAGTCCTGCAGTTTACTCCAGACTTCCTTCTGGTCACAGCAAATCTATCAGGGAAACATGTAGAGAGATATAAATAAAATTAACTTCTCTAATTTGGAGACTATCTTGTGGATCTGGAGGCCAAAGATCTGTTTTTGAATGTTTGCTCCACCTCCAGCTATTCATATGGCATTTAGTTTTTTCATGTATTAAGTGAAAATAATGAACTTAGTTCACAGGAGGTAATGTATTAAAGTGCTTAAATTATTAAGTCATGTGCACATTAAAGTTATTATTACAGCAAATAGAAAGCTTGGTTTACTTAACAGCTACAAGTCTAATTCTTTTTAAGGAGTTTTATTATTTGAACATTATATTGAGGTATTCTAAATTTCCTATTTAATTCTTACACTCTCCTGGTAATTCTAGTATCTTGTAATTTTTTTTTTGCAATAAATATTTTTCACCAAATACCAGTTTAAGAACATGACTTTCTCTGTGTTATTAAAATTGACATATTTTAAATAATATGCCTTTTTATGCTGATTAAATGTGGCCAAAGTTTGTATAAAGAAAATACACTTTGTTCCTTACATGATAAATCTGTGTACATTTCTAAGAAGTCTCTGTTTTTTTTCCAAGTAAAATATATCATTTCTATGCTAAATTTTTGTTAGGTTTTCTTTCCTAAGAGTCTTGGTTTCCCACTGAGAGGTTGAATTAAAAAAAATGGTTACGTCTACTTATAAAATTCAATAAAATTCGTTAACCCTCTTAAGTCACTTCATTTTCACTTATGTAATAGGGTTTCTTTCTTTCGTTCTATTCTACAGGTGGTATACATGTCACAATTTTTTTCCAGAACAAAGTAATAGCATAATAGCCATGTACTACTTCTGACTTAGACTATTAAAAACTTTTTCCTTTTTGATCAAACTCTAATAATGTGATATTTTTCAGTCTTTTAAATTCCAACTGGAAATAGTATAAGCAAAACCCCACAAAGTTTATTATATTTAACTGTGGGATAATATTTTGTAATTAACATCAAATGTTGAGGTTTCAATTTGAGTTTAAGTAAATGAGTCAACCATTCATTTAGATCATAAACATTCAGTTTTCCCAAACGTGTCTAGTGCATTCTTTCATGTTAGAGAACTTCTCAAATTAGACTTTGTTTGTTTTTCTATGTAAAATTAAAAAGGCACACTTTATGATGTTAATGGTGTCTTAAAACAAATACCAGTAAAACAAAACAAGGGTCCTCAGTGGCACAGAGTAACTGGACTCTGATCCTTGAGCAAACAATTATCAAGTTAATCCTGTGTACTGGGGGTGGGTAAATAATGAGATAATGAGTAAGTTGTTCCATGGGAAAGCTAATATTCTAGTGATAATTGAGCTTTGACTGTCTTATTTCATAACCAATATCCTAGTGATAATTGAGCCTTGATTGTCTTATTTCATAGACTCTGAAATAAGTCAGGCTTCTTATAATTTCATCATTTACATAGAATCAAATTAAACCAAATACCTTATGTCAGCCTTTCTCACAAATTATTAAAGACGAAGAGATTATGTATACAATTTTAAATACATTCACAATTTTTTATATTACTGTACTTTATTCACTTCCTTATATTAATCCTAGGAATAAAGCAAAGGAAAATGAATATTTCATTTCTGATTTTTAAAAGTATCATTTTATTTCCAACAGTTATATCATTTGATGTGTTGTTTATTCTTGATGAATGAATTTAAGTAGAACCTGAGAAATGAAAAATCATTCCAAAATTAGATTCAATCTATTTCAATACAGTGACAATTTTCTTCAACAATTGCACTTGATAAAGATGTTATTTAAGTAGTCTCAAACAATGCTAACCATAAATTTAAACACATATTTTAATAGTGACAGATTTCTTTTCAATTTAGGAGTATAATTTTTAAAACATTTAAAAAATGTTATATTCATCATCCTGAGATAACAGGATTATGTATGTCAGAGCAGAGCTCTCTACTTGCAGAAAATAAATTTGATCAAGACATATAAATTACATATACCAATGAGAACATTTCTATCAAGATTACAATAAGCCTATAATCAGGGTATTTTTTAACTATATCACTCTCCTCTGGATAGTCTTAGAATTATAACCCTCCTAATGGAAATTTTTTAGAACAAGGAAATGACAATAAGAAGCTGTTTAGATTTAGGTCATCATGTTTGCATTACAACTCCATTATCTCCATTATGCATTATATCTCCATTATAACATAGGGATGGCCTCCTGACTAAAAGGCAGCCTATAATTAGTCTAGACAGCAATCTATGAGGTAGTCAATAGAAAGATGAGCAGATTCCAGTTCATAAGATTTCCCTGGAGAGAACACAAACTCAAATGCCTATAGCGACCAAATAACATTTGTTATAATGTTTGTAATTTTTTGAAAAATGCTTGAGCATATGAAGTGCAATATGCATTAAGTTACATTCCGGGTGAATTCATGGTGCTCAGATCAGTCCCTTATCATCTAGGGTAGTTAGCACTTAATCAGAAAGAGAGATGGCTATTTTAAGTGCTTCAAACTATCCATCTACATTTGAAGTTTTACTATTTAGTAAAATAAATGTCACAGTCTTCTTGTGAAAATATTGAAATTCATTTCTTTCAGATTAGCAAAAATCCTTTTGGAAATGTGCCTTGTAAGTGATTTTTGTGTGTGTGTGTGTGACACACCTCACATCCTCTCCACCTCACCTCTACTTCCAGCAGTCATTGCAATAAACACTCCATGCAGCTTCTATATAGTTTATAGTTATCAATATCCTACCGAACTTGATATGTCCCTTATGTGGAACGCTAATAGATCAATAAGTCAACAGGAACCTGGAAGGAGCCCAGCTGGTGGAACAGAGACCTACCCCATTTGCATTCACTTTGTGTGGAAAAACCACAGCCACTACCTTGCAAATGGACAGTATGCAGATTGCAAAATGGCTAAAAGCAGCAGAGCATTTCCTTTGGGCAGCTGGAGTGGAAAGGCCTGGCAGTAAAAAAATTACTCCAACATATTCTTAGCGTACAGCACAAACTCACCCCCATGTACCCCCTTCCAGCAGGACCTTGTAAAACTTACCTCCAGCATCTGCCTCTTTGCAGACAGCCACTTCTCTGCTATGCTGCACGTTGCATCTTTGCAATGTATCTTTGTACTTTCTCTAATAAATCTGCCTTTCTTTATCTACAGCCGTTTTGGCAAATTTCTTTCTTTTTTTTTTTTTTTTTTGGAGACGGAGTCTCGCTCTGTCACCCAGGTGTTTTGGCAAATTTCTTTACCACCTATGACACCAACCCCAAAAGTCATTGCTCACAACACTTTTTTCAGTTTAAGATGGAAATATGAGCAAAGTACCTTGTACATCAAGCATTTATTGCCATATCTAGCAGATTGGTGATCTGTGTAACATTGATTTCTGTCAGGTGTTTTTCCTGTGCTCAGATATGTTAAGAAAATACAAGTTAAAACAATGTTAAGTAGGTTAGTTTATTTAAAGGACAACATGGAGCATTTATTATTTATTTAGTTTTAGAGGAATTCAGGATTTATTCTAGTCTACATGTGGATAATAAGAACTTAAAAACAATAAACAGTGCTACAATCTTATAATGGGTATATTATAATTTTTCTTTAGAAACATCAGTTTTTTTTCTCTACATAGAAAGCTCAGGTTTAAACACTTCTTGAGGCTATGAAGCCAAACCAAGGTTGACTTCCCACAAGTCTTAAATACTCTTAAGGTCTACAGTTCTGTGCATTTGCCCCTTACTACACTAATTTATCAACTTGAAATATTTTATTCTACTGAATAATATTGACGTGATAATGTGTGTTTAATAACTTACAGAATTACAGTACACAATGCAACTTTCATGTCTTCCATGAACCCTTTAAATAGATGCACCAGTTGCTATCTCTCAGAAACAGAAAACTAGGTTGGATGGACCATTGGTTTGGTCTAATAATACAACACTCTAAAGTTGCCTGGAATTAATATAGTGTTTCTATAATGCTTCATGCAATTTCTTCATTAGCTTTTGTGATTTACTTGCCTGTATTTTAACAAATGAGTAAATTTAATAGTCCTAACAAAACCTATATCCAGTATAATACATCATTCTCTTTGTAAGAAAATATGGACACAATATTACATTACTAATCCTTAGAAAAATGAGACAGTTATTATAAAGACTCATTCCCTATGAGAGTGTGTAGTTTATAAACTGTTGTAGCCCTTCTTGAATTAAAAAAATAATTAAAATGGCAACATTTTATCTAAAATTAGCTTCATATTAGGTCTTTCTTATTAAATTATCCTGTTAAATTATTTATTAAATTATTAAATTATCCTTTTAAATAATTTATTAAATTATTAAAATACTGTCTAGAATCAGCATTCCAGGTGTTTTACTATTTACAAAAACTAGACTAGGACCACTTAATTTAAATAGTATCTGTACCAAATATTTTCTTGTTTTGCAACATGATAGATAAATTGACACTCACTGTATTCACAGACACCATATGGAGAAGCTGTACTTTTTATCACACAGTGCCTACACCTAGCACTGCAGGTGTTGCAACTACAGCCAGGTTCGGGCAACCTATTGTGTAATTGCAACTCAGTGGCCATTGCCTTCATAGATGAACTCTTATTTCAATGTCACAGATGGCTGAAACAGATTCACTGATCATTAGAATTGACAGCACACAACTCGTTGTGACATGAAATATATAAGATATTTTTGCCAGAGAAAGGGTAAATAACCAGCTGTATTAGCTATTTAATTTCTAGACATTCATATGAAAAGTATAGTTGTTGAAAATCTATACTATTGAAAACTGTCATTTATTTAATTTAATACATACCTGACTTAAGAAAAACTTTTATAAAGCCTGTAGTTCACCTGTTTGTAGAATAATTCATAAGAAATCTACTGTGATGAGTTACCTAAATATATATAGGTGTGTGTATACATATATATATATATGTATACACACACCTATATATATTTATATATACACATATAAATATACACCTACATATATACACACATATATACATGTATATATACATATATGTATACACCTATATATATTTATATATACACATATATATACACCTATACACACATATATATACACCTATATATAGGTGTATGTATATATACTAACTTTGATATATATATAGGTATATATATATATCAGTTAGTATATATATATATATATACACACACATATATACACCTGTATATATATCAAAGTTAGTTTTCACAACACAAAAGAGTGTGTATTTCAATGAGGGTAGACTATAGATAATACAACTAGAAAAAACGTTTAACCTATTGTAGTAATTATGGAAATAATATATAGTTATATATAGTTATATAGTAATTATGGAAATAATATATAGTTCAATAGTCAGTACAGATTTCATGTAGTGCATACCCTTCTAAATTGGCAGTTGAACTCTGAGATACTTGGAGTTATAAAAGTACATAACCAGTAGAAAGGTTTGTTGTTTATGCATTTGAAAATGCAGTTTTTATAACAATGAAAAACTTATAAATAAACTAGGTCAGCTGGATAATTTGAGGAACAATCTGGATGAATAGCTGACTGATTAGAATTATTTGTCTATAGCTTTGGGATTCTTCCCCCTCTCGTCCCTCCAATTTAATCAAGTGTAAACTTTTAAAATGTGTATAATGGCAATAATATTATAGTGTTCCAACAGATTGGAAAAATAATAAATTTTGACATGCAAGGAAGTTGTATTTGGGGAGCGGGGAGCCATGGTCCCCTAAAGAGGACTCAGCAAGCCATGGAAGGTGAAGGCTTTACTAGTAACAGCAATGCATACTAATTAGATTTTCTGGCTTTTTTGTCTCTTTGTGCTTAGAAGAGCATGGTGAGGATGAATGGGTTCATAATCAGCTCCTATCATTCCAACCTAAGATTCAGATTACTTTCTTCTATGCAATTAGGTCTACTTGTTGTTTCAGTCTAGATGGTCAGCTTGTGGTCTTCCATGGCTAATCTCAATTCTTTAAAAATTATTTTCTTCAATCGTAGATTCCAGAAATTTGTTAATCATATTTATAATAATTATATGTATATGTAGTTAGAATTAAGTTTTCCCTGTAGATTTATCATTCCTTTTTTTCAGACAGAATTATCTCTGGAATAAAAAGCTCAGCTCTTGGTCTTGTTTTATCTCTAGTGAGGATGCTTTATCATGCAAGTTCCTTTAAGGGGAGCTTCCTAGTGGATTCTATTCTCTCCCACTCCAACCACAATGTCTTTGCCTCATGACTTTCTATTTGTCTGTTTTGATGCTTTGCAGTTACCACCTTACCTATTCTGTTTCCTTTCAGGAATCTAAATACACACAAGGAGCTTAGATTTTCCTGAGAATCTTTGCTTTCTCTTTCTGGAGACCTGCCAGCTCTCCCTATGGCTTCTCGCTAGGGCAGCTAGCTGGAGCAAAGACATGGCCTGGCTATTTGTGTCTATAGTCTTTTAATTACTCTGATTACTGTGCCTGCAAACCACTCCTTCTCTTCACACCTGACAAGATCTGCCTGTAAACTGGATTTTATTACACAAAATTTTGGCTGTGTTTTCCTCTACCCCGTATTCACTGTTGTATTAATAGCCACCTCTGTGTTCCATTTACTAGGAATTCTGCAAAATGCCATGCTTTTGGTGATGCCTGTACTTCTGAATTCCCAATGTTTTTTAAGGGCTTTTCTTTTGGTACAACTTAAATAAATAGAATTTTGAGAAATAATTTATGTATTTTGTGCAAAGTCTTCAGTCAAAAGTCATCTTTTAAGAAATTTAACAATCTTCTATCTATTACCTATTTGTTGTTCATCTATTTTGAATGTTAAAAAACAGAAGACTGCCACATAGCAACTGCTGGCCTTTGAAATTAAAATTAATTAGTAGGAAGTTTACCCTATGCAAATGAAAAGAAGAGAATTGTCAAGTTATAACAAGGAGAAAGAGTAGTTAACTATTTTTACTAATTATCTTAGCTCAATCTGAAACTCAGAAGACCTATGCAGAAGGAAATGTCAACTAAAGTTCATTTGAGTATGTAGGCATTAACATCAATTAATAATGGATTTTTATTTAAGGACTAGAAAGAATTAGAAAACATCATAAGATGATTATTATAAAAGGACATCTAAGACAATATTGTATATTTTATTAAGGATGTCTTGTTTCATATTGCTGTGATGAAGCCCTCTCAGAGTTAAAAGATGTCAGTTTATACCAATAAGCTGGTAGATTTCCAAGGAGTAGGGTTTTTTTTAAATAGAATAACAGATGAGTTATTATCTAAAATGTTTTCCTTTCCTCCTTGATTTTTGAAAGCTTAGAGTTGCTTTCTGCTCAGTGATGTTTACAGGCAGAAAGTTAAAATTGTACCTTCATTTATTATTTGATGTTTGTCTTGTGTTTTTACTTGTGTTTTACTATAAAACCATAAAATGTGTGCTTTACTTTGTCTTGTATTTTAACTATAAAGCATTGTGAATACTTTTTTGGATGTTGATAGTAAATAAAAATAGAAATAATTTTTTAAACATATAGGCTTATTTTTCTGATTTAATAGGAGCTTCACCTTGTTCCTTTTGTGAGAGGAAGGGAAGTCTGCAATGTAATGTGTCTAACTTTCTGCCAAAAAGAGCACCTGAATATATATTATGAGAATAGAGAAGGAAATCATTAGGCAATCTTCTCATTCTCTGCCATCTCAGGGTAGTTTTCATTTTTTCATTTTGGACCTTTTGATTTTACTGTATTCATGTGCTTCTCCATCAAGAATAAGCTCCTAAGTTATTATCCATGCCCCACACATGATATGGTGAATAAAAACCATTAAATGTTTTTCTAATGTTCCTGTTATCATAAATGTGCCTAATTGAATAAAATGTTTTAAAAACTTTTATTTTTGAGGAAGATAAAGGTTAGAGTACCATTAACAGAAAATGTTAATTCCACTAAGAGCAATTTCACTCACATAAAGAAAATGAATTTTAATGATTGCCTTTAGATTAATCAATCAATTTTCACAGATTTTATAGACTGCTAATCACATGTATCATGGCAACGCTTTGAAGTGACTATCATCACTTGGCATATATTAAATAAATTAATCCAATATATTTCATCAGCATGATTTGCATATAAAATCTATTTTAGAAATGTAATACAGACAAACCTCAGATATATTGTGGGTTCAACACAATGAAGCAAATATTTCAACAAAGCTAGTCACGTAAATTTTTTGGTTTCCTGGTGCATATAAAGTTGTGTTTACACTATACCGTAGTCTACTAAATGTGCAATGGCATCATGTCTAAAAAATGTGCATACATACTTTAAATAAAAAATACTTATTATTAAAACACATGCTATTATAACAATTCACTGAGCGTTCAGCAAGTCATAATCATTTTGTTGATGGAAAATCTTGCTTCTATGTTGTTGGCTGCTGACTGATCAGGATAGTGGTTGCTAAAGGTTGTTGTGGCTTTGCAATTTCATAAAATAAGACAACAATGAAGTTTGCCATATTAATTGACTCTTCCTTTCATGAAAGATTTCTCTGTAGTCTGCAATACAGTTTAATCGCGTTTTACTCACAGTAGAACTTATTTCAAAATTGGAGTAAATCCTCTCAAGCCTTACTACTGCATTGTCAACTGCATTTCTGTAGTATTCTTTGTTGTCATTTGTATAATATGTTTTGTCGTCATTTCAACAATGTTTATACCATCTTAACCAGGAACAAATTTCATCTCAAGAAACCACTTTCTTTGCTCAACCATAAGAACCAGAGCCTCATCTGTTTAAGTTTTATCATGAATTTTGATATTCAGCATGAATATCAATAAAATTTCAGCAATTTAATCACATCTTTAGGCTCGACTTCGAATTCTACTTCTCTTGCTATGTCTACCACATGTGCAGTGACTTCCTCCACTGAAATCTTGAACTTCTCAATATTATCCAGGAGGACCGGAATAAACGTCTTTCAAACTCCTATAAATATTTCTACTTTGACTTCCTCTCGTGAATTATGAGTGGTCTTAATGGCACTTAGAATGATGAATTTCTTCTATAAGTTTTCAATTTACTTTGCCCTGATCCATTAGAAGAATCACTATCTATAATAATAATAATTATTACCTTATAAAATGTATTTCTTAAATAATGTCTTGTTTACTCCTTTACCCATGGGCTGCAGAATGAAGTTTGTATTAACAGACATGAAGACAACATTTCCCTTTCTGTCAATCTCCATTAGAGCTATGGGGTGACCAGATGCATTGTCAGTGAGCAGCAATATTTTAAAAAGATATTTGTTGTTGTCGTTTTTCCTGAGTAGTAAGTCTCAACTGTGGGCTTAAAATACTCCGTAAACCACGTGGTAAACAGATGTTTTGTCAACCAAGCTTTGTTGTTCCATCTAGAGAGCGCAAGCAGAGTAGATTTAACATAATTCTTAAGAGTGTTAGGATTTTGGAATAGTAAATAAACGTTGGCTTCACTGGCTACATTAGCCTCTAAAAAGAGAGTCATCTTGTTCTTTGAAGCTACGAAGACAAGCATTGACAGATCCTCTTTAGCTATTAAAGTCCTAGATAGCATCTTCTTTCAACAGAAAGCTGTTTCATCAACACTGAAATCTATTGTTTAGTGTAGCTGCCATCATCGATCATCGAGATGTTCTGGATAACTTGCTGCAGCTTCTACATCAGCACTTGCTGCTTTACCTTAGATGGGATTTGATGCGATGCGATGCGACGTGATGCTATGCTATGTTATGTTGCTATACGTTTTGTAGATGGCTTCTTTACTTCAACTTCATGAACCAATCTCTGTGAGTTTCTAATTTTTCCTCTGCAGCTTCCTCAGCTCTTTCAGCCTTCATAGAATTAAACAGAATTAGGACTTTTCTCTGGATTAATCTTTTGCTTACAAAAATATGGCTAGTTGATGTTCTATCCTGAACACTAAAACTCTCTCCATCTCAGCAAGAAGGCTGTTTTGCTTTCTTACCGTTTGTGTGTTCACTGGAGTAGCACTTCTCATTTTTTTCAAGAACTTTTCTTTTGCATTCCAATGTAGCTCTTTGGCATAAGAGGTCTATTTTTGGCCTATCTCAACTTTTGGCATCCTTTCCTCATGAAACTTAATCGTTTCTAGCTTTTGACTTAAAGCGAGAGACATGCAGAGTCTTTCACTTGAAAATTTAGAGGTTATGTAGGGTTATTAATTGGACTAATTTCAATATTGTTGTGTCTCTGGGAATGGGGAAGCCTGAGGAGATGGGGAGAGATGAGGGAATCAGTGCAGCTGTCAGAGCACACAAAATATTTATCGATTAAATTCACCCTCTGATGTGGGTGTAGTTTGTGGTTCCCTGAACAATTACAATAGAAACATCAAAGATTACCAAATAGAGATCACCATAAAAAAAATAATGTACTAGTCCATTTGCATTGCTTTAAAGGAATACCTGAGTCTGGATAATTTAAAAGAAACTAGGTTTCTTTTGACTCATGGTTCTACAAGGTAAACAGGAAGCATGGTGTTGGCATTTGCTCCTGGTGAGATCCTCAGGAAGCTTTCAATCATGGCAGAAGGTGAAGGGGAAGCAAGCAAATCACATGGAGAGAAAGGGAGTAGGAGAGAGAATGGGGAGATCCCAACTCATTTTAACAACCAGATATCATATGAACTCAGAGTGAGATCTCATATAGCACCGCAGGGAGGGCACCAGGCCATTCATGAGGGATCCACCCCCATGACCCAAACACCTCTCACTAAGCTCCACCTCCAACACTGGGGATCACATTCCAGCATGTGATTCGTAGTGGACACACATACCAAACTTATTTTATAATAATTATAAAAAAGTTTGAAGTATGAAAATTGCCAGAATGTGATACAAAGGCAGGAAGTGAGGACATGTTGTTGGAATAATGGCACTGATAGATGTTCTCAACTTGTCACAAACCCTCAATTTGTAAAAATGCAGTATCTGTGAGCTTCAATAAAGCAAAGAGCAATAATGAGGTATACCTATATCTAGATTTTCCGCCACCACATCTGCTGCAAGTTGATTCTTTATCCTTTCAAATGCCAAGTATTTCATTAAACACTTAAAATTTCACCTGGAACTAAGGCTCTCCACCTTGAAAGCCCATAGTATTTTTATCTGACTTGTGATCCTAATTTTGCTCCTCTCTTTATTAGACATGTTTTTGTACTTGCTTTACCTGTTTCCTTAAAACAAACAAACAAACAAACAAACAAAAAACAGTTCTTTTAGTGCCGTTTCTCTTCTTATATTTCTTTCAAAGTATATACTCTAGTGTCCTGTATATTATAAGCATAAAAATTTAAATCAGAATTTAAATACAAGCCTATAATCTTATACTACTTAATTTTCTTAGTATACACATTACATTTGTCATAAGGAAGTGGTAAACAGTAAATTATTAGAATTGCTGATTAAACAATTAATAATTCTTCAGATAAGAAAATTATCTTCAGATAAGACATATATGACAGATACACACACATACGAAGGAAATTATAGAGCTAATGGTTAAAATCACTCTCAGAAAATATATTTTCTATTCACACTATAGTGACTAAATATAAAACTATTGTCTGGGTTAATGGGGTAAATTCCAAGAAAGAAATAGGTAACCACAGATCTTTTCCTGAACGTATCACATTATGTCACTTTGGCAAATTTCCTTAATCTCTCTGTTTCTTAATTTTCTCACCCGCAAAATGGAGTACTTTTTTTTATTAGCCTATAAAGTTCTTGTGATAACATACTTTGCTACTTGTTTGAAGCTCCTTGAAGATTACCAATTAATATGCAGGTATAAGTTTTATTATTAGTTTTACAAGTGGATATATTAATACCAAAAATTTCCAGAGGGGGACTATGGTAGTCTTCATCAACTAAATACTAGAACACTAAGAAGCCATGATTATTATTTTTTAGTTTTAAAACTCTGTTTCCAGATTGATGTGATTGATAGTTAAGAATAAGAAAAGTGCAATTTATTGGTTGTTATAAAGAAATGTTTCTTTTTTTGTTGTTCTGAGACAGAAACTTACTCTGTCAACCAAGATGTAGTGCAATGGCATGAATATGGCTCATTGTAGACTCAAATTCATGGGCTCATGTGGTCCTCCCTCTCTATCCTCCCAAGTATCTGGGTCTACAAGCATGCACCACCATGCTTGGCCACTCTTATTTTATTTTGTTTTATTTTGTAATGACAGCATTTCACCATGTTGCCCAGCCTGTTCTTGAACTCCTGGGCTCAAACAATCTTCCCATCTCGGTCTCTGCCTAAAGTCCTGGGATTAAAGCTATGAGCCACCACACTCAGCAGAAATACTACATTTTAATCAATGTGTATAAATGTGTAGTTATGAAAGATGTTTAAACAATAGAACATAAACTTTGTTTTGGTCAAGTCTAGATTAAATTTGTTTATTAAGCACGGGTTTTTATCAGTCAGCAGGAGCTATGTTGTTATGGTAAGAGCTGCCTATATTTTCAACATTAGTTACAAGGCTTCCAGCCATTTACCTCATTGAAGCAAATCTAGAAACATTTATTTACCTACATTAAAGAGAACACTTAAAATAATAACACAGTACAACTACCAGAAACTCTAATCAACACTGTATTCTAAATGTAGCATTTTGTATACCCTCAGTTAATACCAGATTCTGAGATGTTGTTCAAATTGTTATCTTTCCTCTATGGATTGCAGGTGGTTCTTAATCTATATTCTTTTACTGATGCCTTTATAATCTAATGAATTCTATGAATCTGTTGCCTCCATCCTTACAAATATGCTCATAATTTTATACATATACAATTTTGCATGTAATTTTACATGGTTCCAGATATTCTGAAGCCCATTCAGGTTTTAAAGTCATAAATGAGAGAAAACTGTTTTAAAATATAAATGACAATGTTTAATAGGTATAATAAAGTGTTTTTTTTTCTGTTGCTTGGGGGCAGATGATAAGAATTTACTTTGAAACTCACTTTCAATTTGATGATTTCACTTCTGGTCAGGGTTTCCAAATTCCATTATGTTGCCTTGTGCATAAATCATGCAATCTAGAATTATTGGCCTTTATAAACACATGTATTTTATTTAGGAGTGTGAGGATGAGTCATTCTTTAAAAATAACTGGATGCTTTTTAAAAAAATGAGCTATGGATGAACTGTTACTACCTGACTGGAGATGGGAGGGAAGAAACAAGAATAAAATACAAAATGAACTTTGACTGTGTAAAATGTTTTGCTACTTTAGAACATTTGGTACTTTTACTTCAGCATTTGCAGACTTTGCATTCATGAATTTAACTTGTCACAAGTGAGCTTTAGTGATATATAGTAATTTGTCATTTTACAGAGATATGAAATTAAAGAGCTAATGTGGGGGTAAAAATTATAGCAGAGCTTGAGGCTAGCAATAAGTTCAACATCTGCTTCTCAAACAAATTCTTATTGCAGGGTTTTTTTCATAGGGGAGAATTATTTGATACTCTAGGATTCATATGCTTAAAGACATGAGATTCTCAGACATAAACAATGAAAATCAGAGTCTATTATAATATTAGCACCATCTCCTCTAAATTCAATCTGGAAGAAAAAACAAAACAAAACAACAACAACAACAACAAAAACGCCAACAAATCAACCCAAATTAGGAAACATTGATCTGATGTGGGAAGTTATGCACAGATTCCCAACAGTACCTATCAATTCTATAGAGTATTGAGAGCTAAAGCATTAGGTAAAGTAGGAACTATCTCTGCATTTTTTCCATATGTTTCTCATGTTGAAGGGACTACACCTTCTCCCTGTTATATAAAGGTGAGTTGAGAATTAAATAATAATTTCTTGAGGGATCTTGAGTGTTATGAAGCCACTTTTTCAGATCTATTTTATAATGTCCATTAGAAGAGCTATAAAGGAAATAATCATATTACATAATCTTGTTGGAATATAAATTTTATTCATGTCAATTATTTGAAATAATAGAAACTGCAACATTTTACTTAAAATATATATTTTAGGCAGGTATAATCAAATGAGATTTGCAAAAAATAAGAAAAAAAGCTGTTAAATATAGTCATACAAGAGATAATAAAAGGTTACACAAAATCTTCAAGTGAAGCCCAAAGATGAATAAATGACAAATATTAGCATGAAAATCAGATAACATACTGTATTGCTTCAGGTAAACAAAATTAATATTTTTAAATCACTGAAATGTGAATACAATAAAATGAAAATCACAGCAGTCAAATTAAAATTTTCACTAGGACAGTTATTTTCATATTGATTCAACAAATGCAATCAGTGGGCAATAAATGCTAATAATCTGGTAGGTGATAAAGATGCAGTGAAGAAAATGATTGTGCTTAAATTCTAGTTGTGATAAAAAGAAGAAAGCGCAAATAATAAAAGAGGGTAATCAAGGCTGCAACAGAAAATATGCATTTTGCTTTGGTAGGTCTGAGTCAGATAATCAGGCAAGACTTTCGGAGGCTCCATAGGGTTAGCTTCCTATGAAAAGTGATAGCAGCTTGGTGCGGTAGCTCACACCTGTAATCCCAGCATTTTGGGTGGCCAAGGCGGGTGGATCACCTGAGGTCGGGAGTTTGAGGCCAGCCTGACCAACATGGAGAAACCCCATCTCTACTAAAAATACAAAATTAGCTGGGCATAGTGGCTCATGCCTGTATCCCATCCCAGCCAGTCGGGATGCTGAGGCAGAAGAATCACTTGAACCCAGGAGGTGGAGGTTGCAGTGAGCCGAGATCGGGCCATTGCACTCCAGCCTGGGCAACAAGAGGAAAACTCCGTCTCAAAAAAAAAAAAAAAAAAAAAAAGTTATAGCAAGGCTGAAATATGTAAATGTGTCATATAATTGTAATTCTACAGCTGACAATATTGTGACTAGAGAGCCTAACACTTCCAAAGTTACACGGCTATTTGGCAGCTGTAGAATATTTGTATTTAAATGTAGCATTTGGTTTTTATTCTGTGAGAATTGTTACCTTAAATATTATGCCATTTTCTTGGGCATATTTAAGCACATCAATTTAGATTATTCATTAACTGGACTGCTCCAAAGCATTGAGGAAAAACAATACTGCCTCTAGTTAACATTGCTTTTCCCAGTAAAGGTCTTGGAAAGCACTTTAAGCAATGCTACTGAGAAAGAATCATCATAATTCAGTTCCAGCATACTTCAAATTTTGTAGTATTCATTAAAACCACATCCCACTCTTAAAGCCTTTATTACTGTTATCTACATGCACGGGTTGAGTTTCCATTTTATATGGCCTTCGAGCAGATGAGTCCTATTGGAAGAATAAGCATTAGCTGATTGAGCACTAAGAGCAAAAAAACATGTGGTTCACCCTATGTAGTAGTATCTTGCCTTCCACTTTCAGATAGCAAAATACGCATCTAATAATTACTGGATGTGGATTGAGAAGTTGAAAGCTAACTGACTTTCAGAAAGTTTCCTAAAAAAGAAATTGCAAAAGTCTAATATTGAAATAAGATCTGCGGAAAAACTTTTCTAAAAGTCCTTTCTAAAATGGAGAAAACATAATTCAAGAGGCTCGAATCAAGTTCAAGGAGAAGTAAAAAGAAAATATCAACATGATGATTAAATAGGAATAGTATTTAAGAGATTACATGAAAACACAATAGTCATAAAATTAAATATTCTCAAAACATTCATTTACCTAACGAATACATTTTAGTGTTTACTGCATGCTAGCAATATGCCCAGTCCTGAAAATAGAGTGGAGAAAGAGATTGAGCTGAGAATCCAGTGGAGGACTAAGAGAGGTAAATGGACAGTTGTATTAAAAGGTTATAAAGGCTCTAGTGGAGTATGTTTATTGTGCTGACAAAAATTATTTTGTCAGAAAAATTCACTTAGACCAGCTAGAGTCTGCAGTCAGACATACCATCCTGAAAAAGTGATATCTAGGCTGAGACTTGAGTGTAAGTAGGATTTATACCCTTCAAAGGTGGAGATAATCTTTTCAGTCTAGTAGAAAAGCATGTATGAAACGTAAAGTGAAAAATGCAGGGAATTCAAAGAACTAAAAGAATTTCATTGTATATGTTAAACCATAACATTCAAGGGAAGAAATAGCAAAATTCATGATAATTCATTTGGTCTGTGATTTAGTTATAAGATGTATAACATATTTTTAAGCCTAAGAATTTAACTCTAATGATTATTTTTGAGCACAATCTGTTACATTCTTATTTTTATTATTTCTGAATATTCTGATGTGTATAGATCTATAATAAAAGCCATTATCCAAAGAGCAATGAAGAGCTCTTGCAGGGCTTATAAGCATGTATCTTAGTCAGATTTTTATTTTGGAACATTTTGGTTGCAAGATGGATAATAAATTAGAACAGAACAAGACTGGAAGAAGGGAGCCAGTGTAAGAAGCTCAATAAAAAATTCAAAGAAATCTTGCTGAAATAAGATGGGTAGATGGAATGACAAGACAAGGTGACTAGATTTGAGAGAATTGTAGGAAATAACAAAGACATGGCTTAGTGATTGAATTAGGGAAGACCTAAGTTTGGTTTCTTCGTTCATTTGGGTAGCTGGACAGATAAAAGTAGAGAAGATAAATAAGTAGGTTTGCAATAAACACCTGCTGAGTTCAGTTTTTATCAGTTGATTTGAGTAATCTGTGAATAATGCAATAGAAATACTTCCAATAACAATTGGTAGGATATAGAAGGTACAAAAAGTTTGAATTTAAAAATAATCCTCCATGGGAAAATACTATTTCCCTATATAACACTTTAGTTAACGAAGGTGTCGGACTGTTATATCTGATTATTTGGGTAAATATTTTTTAAATATGGGCAGCTTTTCATTTTATATACACCCACAAGTCTGTTCCTTTTCTGTTAAGAAAGCCAAAAGAAAGTTCATAAATTCTGGGAAATCATCTTTTTCAAAATCTAGAACAATATTTACCAAACATATTCAGCTATGTCTGAATTCCAGCTTTAGACAAACTGGGACACCTCGTATATTAACAAATGAGATGAAATAATCAACTGCAACTATAATCCAATGTGAATAGTTTTGAGAGGTCAGATTAATAAACTCTGTATTGTTTGCTTCTCAAAAGTCTCAAATTGTCTACTTCATGCACAGCTATCTCCTTCAGCTTTCTTAAGCCTATACTTCTTTGATTCATGTTCCTCAATTTCACAGAGGTTGTTTGTGTCAAGTTGACCAGCAATCTGGATCAAACCTAATTTGATGCTAATTTCTTCCTCACTACTTTCTTTACCTCTTAGTGGTATTTCACAACCACTCTATCATACCTGGAATCCCCGCTGCTGTCTCCCCCATTATTTTTGTGATATTTCTACTTTTGTTTCCCTCTAAATTCACTGGCTGCTCCTCAGGTTCCTTTAATTTGTTTCTTCTTCTAATTCATCTGTAAATATGAGAGTGCTGCTGGGAGCTTCATTTTTACCTCTTGCCTAGGTGATCTCATCTAATTTCATAGCCCTAACTAGGTTTTACCTGGTGATAATGTGCCAATCTTTTTCTATCCCTGATATTTATTAGCGTATTTAATAGGCATTTCTAACTTTCAAAATTAGTATGTCCAACACAGAAACCTCGATATTTCCTCCTTGAGTAAAAAATATCACCTCCCTTTCAGTTTCTTAGGTAAAAAATTCCACAAGTCATCTTTGATGCTTTTCTGCCATAGCAAAAGAAATGATATTCTAAATTTTGTTTTGCTTCTGTATGTGAAGTTTTAATGTTTTAATGTCTTAACAAAATTACTTGAAAAGAACTTGACTTAAATGTATACCATATAATAAAATAGTAATTTGGAGAAATAGTCTTAATAGTTCAAAAAACTCCTATATTTTCTTGTTAATGCTTTGACAGATGACATACCAGAAAATCTCCAGTCATAGAAATAAAGATGCTGCAAATAACAACAGTTTCTACTCAGCTAATTGACAACCAGGGACATAAATACATCAAAGAGAATATATTATAATATTACTCAAGGGGACACAGTGTGTTAGGAAATGTGAAATGTTTATTAGTTGAGAATGTATTTTTAAATTACAACATTGAACAGTTGGTTACCTCTTATAAATAAAAACACTAGCTGCAAAAACAATTCTCTAATTGAAAGACTAATAGGCATTAATGATGAAATAAAGAAAGTTTTTTTTAAGTATTTAAAGTGTTTCTGTTCAAACAGTTTAGCAGAATTGTATACATTGGACTCAAAAACATCTTAAAAGTCTAGTAAAATTTCATTATATAGTTTTTGTAGTGATTTTCATTCAACTGTAATAACCTAATTTCAAAGCCTTCTAGAAATGCCATGGTTGTCATGATTTCCACCCTTATTGTTTTGCCTTGTAATGCATATGACAGACATTCAAAAATAAATTGCATTTTCTTAAACAAAAATTATCTGATGAGACAATGAATATTAATAAAGGGCTCACCTTGGGGTCTCATTATGTGATATAGGAAATGTAATAAGAATAACAATAAGTGTTTATATCTCACTTGTCTAAAGAGTGAGTAGGGAAATTTTAATCTTTTACAAAGTAAAATAATTTTTCTCCTGAAATTTTCTAGCTAATTGTACCATTAAAAAGGGAAGAGAACTAATCATCTTTGAACACCTGCTCTATGGCTCATATTGTGCTGCATGCCTATTGCTTTGTTCATGGTAAAATACTTGAAAGTCTAAAGTAAAATGAGAAAAACAGTATGTAAATTAGAGTTTTTTAAAAAGTTAAACATATTTGAAGTTCCTAAGATTCTGTTTTTATTCTGAGTTTTAACCCTCTCTTGGTGTCCAAAAGTTTTTATTTTGTTATACGCTAGTACAGGTAGATATGTAGTTTGCTTTTGTTTACTTGGAAAAAATAGAAATCCTATATGAGTTCCTGGAGGTTTTGAAAAGTGTTATGGTTTTATAGAATGTAAAATTATGGGAACTATGATTGATACTCACAAGTTCCCTTTATTTTAAAGGGAATAATAAAATATTTATTATTTTTTTCCAATATAATAGTTGATAAATTGTAGCACAAAGAAATAATGAGCTTTTCCAGGTCATTCAACTAATAATAAAGAGGTGATGGCAAATTCAAAGAGAAAACAAATTGAAATCAGTTGGAGTTTGATGAATTAATCTATTAACTACCACTGATTGGACTATTTGGGAGTATTGTTTCCTCTCTTAGAAAAATAAAATTATCTTTAAAGGTGATACACATAATAATTCATTTTATCTTATTTCTTAGAGTCAGTTTGTCATACTGAAATGGTACATCTCACTTGCTATCTCTAGAAATGCCTCTTCTTATCTCTTTCAAAGCTGTGGTTTAGTGACTAGAAAGGGATGTAACCATAAAATAATGAAAAGTGAAAATAGAAGTTTGGGAGATCTTGTTTTTGAGAGGTGCATATTGATGGTCCTTTTTCAAGAGAAAGACCAGAGGTTGGCTTTAAAAATTAAAAATACATCATTAAAATAAGAATCATGTTACAAAATGAGAAAGGAGGCATACAAGGTAATTAGCTAAAATTAAAGCTAAATCTAGAGCCAAGATGATCACCACAGCAGAGGAAACATAGGTAATCAGTTAAAATACAAGCAGCAGATAATTCTAGTGAATAAGATAGGTGGTGATTGATAGGACGGTATTTTTTTGTTAGAGAAGATGTGTTTCTGGGCCAAAAGAATCCAGCACTGAGAGGCCAAAGGCCTGAAAGTCAGTCACAGCCAAAGAAATAGAAGTCAATGAGATACTAGAAACAGTTGCTGTTTAACTCATATCTAGGAAGAGGGCTGCTCTGAGTTTGTGGCAAAGCTGAATACATTGTTTATAGTGAAGATGGGCACTTGTAACAGAGGAAGAAATGACCTTTTCTTAGTTCCTAATTTAGTGTAGTGGTCCTCAACAGATTTTCACCTTAGCATTAGCTGGATTCTTCTCTTTTGCTTTCTCTCTTGCCAATTTCTTCTTTATTTTTCAAAATCCTTGTACCTAGAAAACCACTCACTTCTATGTAATTAAAACATCTGGGTGTAGAAGGCAGATTTGAGCCACTAGAATCTCTCTCCTTTGGTAATTCTGATGTGCATCCATTGTTATGAACCCTGAGAATGTTGTAGACCCAGTGAATTAAAGTAATCCTTTAAAAACCAAGATGTTTCAGAGTACAATGTGGACAGATTCTCACATATGGGATACAGGTTACATTGATCATGTTGTGATTAATTCTTGGATTGAAGACTTCTGGTAAATAACACTCAACAAAAATAACTTTAAAAAATACTTAAGAAACAGAAGGAAATTTGGAAGTACGAATAGTGAAATGAGGAAGGAAATTACCTAGGTGATGCTATGTTAAATAAAAATTCATCATGAGGTTCCAACGATTTAAATTAAAATAATCGTATCCATAACCAGTATTACTTAATAACAAATTCACCAATTTAGGTTGTACACAAAAAACCAAAAGTGACAGTGAAGAGTAGAAGATATTCAGAAACAGAGCTGAAAATGTATTGATTGAAGGAGGAAAATTTAAACTTGGAATAATAAATAACAGACAGTGAATGATTAAATTTGTGTTTCTTAAATTTCAAAGTGCATAAAAAAACTCTTTAGGGATCTTGTTAAAATGAAGATTCTGGGCTGGGAACGGTGGCTCATGCCTGTAATTCTGGCACTTTGGGAGGCCGAGGTGGGCGGATCATGAGCTCAGGAGTTCGAGACCAGCCTGACCAACATGGTGAAACCCCCTCTATACTAAAATTACAAAAAATTAGCCGGGTGTGGTGGTATGCAGCTACTCAAGAGACTGAGGCAGGAGAATCACTTGAACTCAGGAGGCGGAGGTTGCAGTGAGCTGAGATTGCACCACTGCACTCCAGCCTGGGTGACAGAGTGAGACTCCATCTCGAAAAACAAAACAAAACAAAACAAAACAAAAGATTCTGGCTGCATTGGTTTGGGTAAGACCCGAGATTCTTTACTTCCAACAAGCTCCCTGATGATACCATTGCTGCTGGTCCATACATCTTGAGTAGTAAGTCTCCAGTTTAGACCATCTAAATAAGAGATAACCTGAAGTAAGTATATAGGTCATCATAGAAAAGAAAGGATATTTATTTTATATTTTGATTCTTTAATAATATTAGCGGCCCACTTTTTCTTAGGCTGTTTTCAGGCGTTAGGAACAAATTGCATCCTCTGTAAAGCTCTCACTGGTTTTACAGAGGATAATCTGATAACATAATTATGTATCCAGTTTTGTACCTTAACATGACAGGTTTCTCCTGTATGAGGTGCAGTAAGTAATAAGTATGCAACATTCTAAACACATGAATAGGTTTATAAAAGAAATACTAAAATTATCTCTTTGGAGTTTATGATAGCAAATAATATTTCAAGGGTTAATTTTATCACCTTTCATAAAACAGCCCTAATTAGTCTCAGGATCAAAACACTGGTTAGAAAAACGGTACAATTTGGTGTGTGTATTGGGTAAAGTGAATTTTCCGGGTTGAGTAAGAACTGCATTCATTGTAGCAAGCAGAACATCTGGATGAATGATTGAGCTTTATTTCCATATGTTACAAGGGCTTTTCTAGGAAAGGTCAAAACTTTGTTTTAAAAAAAATTGCATAAGCAGTGAAAGGCTGGACTTATTCTAAGAGCTATACATATCTGATCTTTACAATATGTCCTAGATCTGCTCATGTATAGTTATGCCCAAATAGGGCATAAAGGGTTGCTGTGGTAAAAGTCTGAAAAACAAATGGGAAACCCAAGGAAGCATTTAATAAGATGTGTGTGCAACAACTCCAGTGCAAAATGTGAGTGGCATTAGTCTAAGTGTGAACAGTGGAATCAAGATGGCAGTAGGTTCAGCATGACAATGGTCAACGAATTGGCAATAGAAGCAGTTAACACTGGTTATGGTTACAGTTACACTTTTGGCTCCTCAACATTGGGCATCCTGGTCCTGCTGTGAAACTCACTTCCTTAAACCCTGGGCATCTACAGATTTCTCACTAATTACAGAAGCAGCAGCATCAACTCATTGTTGCCTTCAAGGGAACTTGACACCATACCTTCTACTTTTAGTATCAGTAGCAATTAGAAAGCTCTTTGCATCTTTAACAGGAGTGATAGAATATAAAATAGAAGTCCCATTTTAGAAGACATTATTGGAGATCAATTCCTCTAGATTGACAGAACTATTAAGGAGAAATTTCAAGGAACGGATTTTCTTACAAAGTGGGTGAGATAGAGCCATAGAAGAACTGCTCTCTAGGTGACATCTATATCTCCAGAATAACAGCACTGGAAAACACACATAACAATTTTTTAAGCCCAAGGAAAAAAGTACTTTATACTTTCATCATTAAGAATATCCTTAGAGACCTAAAATTTCTAAATGAGAAGCGAGTAGAGAATTTTAAAAAGAACCTACCAAAGTGTTATATTTCAAAACTAAGATTATAAAAATAGCTTTTTTTTGAAAATGCTTCTTGAGACTGAAGAATGATTGAACTTATGGAAATTTATTTGAACAGAAATATATTTAAACAGAAAAGTATAGTGTGAATGACATAATAGCAGCACCTGGATTCTGTGCCTATGAAGTATTAACAAAAAGAAATGGAGACTTTCTCGGAAACCAACATAGCTACTGAAGAATTAGTGGACTGGATATTGAATATAAAAAATAATCAGTCTACTGGGAAGACATTTTATAGCAGTGGAGTCAACAGACAATAGAAAAATTTACTAAACAGCTTCTTTTGCTTATTTTAACATTTTTTTGTAACTAT
Organism: Hylobates moloch; assembly: GCF_009828535.3. NCBI lineage: Eukaryota > Metazoa > Chordata > Mammalia > Primates > Hylobatidae > Hylobates > Hylobates moloch. The sequence goes on along the minus strand of NW_026652288.1, from coordinate 75,493,171 downwards.
AGGATATAAACTTAAGACGGCATATAAACTAATGACATAGAATTTTTGAGGACCAATTGAAAAGTTTACAGAACCATGTGACTATTTATTTTCTATAGTTACAAAGAATATTCAGACTTAGTAGAGAATTTAAACACATTTTTTATTACCTAGTTCCACTTCCCTTCATTATGCTGGAAAAATTATAGTTTGCTTCTGGAGGTCAGGGCTACAGCAGAGGAATAGAGATAAAATGTGAGAATGTCTCATTGGTTAGATTTTCCTGTGGCTCCAATATTATGCCATCTGAGTCACAGATAACAATTAATTGCTAATAAAATGCTTTATATTTTCCAGGTTTCCCACTACCTTTAAAATACAGATGTTAACTTGCTCCTGACACTTTTACTTTTATTTTTGTATTTTATTTTTTGCTGTCACCACAGCAGAACAGTTGCTTTTAAGTCAGAATTAGAAAATTTAAAAATGGATATGGCCCTGTGATTTATTTCATGTTTTGTTTCAGCATGTACATCTTTTTCAAAGATATGTCTCTCTTCCATCTTAGCTAGGAAAGAAAGCTTAACTGTCAGATATCAGAGCAGCAGAATAAAGCAACAAATCAGAAATGCAAGAGTTAAACCTTTAATTACTTACTATGATGATATAAGCAAGAGTCTTAAATTAGTGGAAGCACCAACTCACCCCTTGTTCCATTTTTCCCCATGAAGCAGCACATTCAGCTAGAATCATGTAGATCAGTGTAGTCGTGGGGGTGGTCTCACTGTTGAGGGAACTCAGAACAAAAGGCTCAGGCAGGTGTGTAGACTTTGAGGTCAAGGGGAGGGCATGGGGAAAGAGTTAGGAGTGGACATGTATTACATACTGAGTCACAGTGGGGCAAATACTCTTCAAGATTTCTCATTTCTCCATAAAGAAGTCTCAGCAGAGGTGCCTGAAGCAGATGTGTGTCCAAGGCTACAGATTAAAGGTAGAGGAAGGAATATACCAAGGTTGGGAATGTAAATATGGGAAAAGCATGACCAATGAGGAAGGCCTGAGTCCTTGACTGCAACTTCCCCCAGAAACTTTAAAGCAAGGACTGTGTACTATGTCTGGGGTAGAAAAGACAGTTATTCCCCATGGGGCTGGCCAGGAAGAGGCTTTGTGATTGCCTATTGTCAGGCCTGAAAAATCATGCATAGTTTTTTAACCAGAGTATGAACTTCTCTGGATGGATCTTTGTAGACTTATAAGGCTCTTCAAGGACAAAAGCAATAAATGGCATCACATGAGATTTTATTAGCCTGATTCTGTTCAACCAACTGTAACCAGATATATTAGTTTTAAAAAATATACTTAACAGTGCTTGTATTAGTCTATTCTCACGCTGCTACAAAGATAATACCTGAGACTGGTTAATTTATAAAGAAAAAAGTTTAATTGACTCATAGTTCAGCATGACTGGAGGCCTCAGGAAACTCACAATCATGGCAGAAGGCAACAGGGGAGCAAGGCATGTCTTACATGGTGGCAGAAGAGAGTGAGAGTGAAAGGGGAAGTGCCAAATACTTTTAAACCATCAGCTCTTGTGAGAACTCATGCACTATCAGGAGAACAGCAGGGGGGAACCACCCCTATGATCCCATCACCTCCCAACAGGTCCTTCCCTCAACATGTGGGGATTACAGATTGAGATGAGATTTGGGTAGGGACATAGAGCCAAACCATATCAGGGGTCAATGTCAAAATTAGTATCAGATCTCATTCTGGGACTTCCAGGACAGAGAAAGCATAATCCGGAACAAAGCCTTACCTGTCTCCTGCCTCCTGACCTGCCTCACACTCCTCTGCCTGAATGGACTTGGGAACTTCAGAATTTTGAAGCTCTGTCTCCTGACATCACAGATAGACAGTAAGACTTGTCATCCTAGAAATTTTCTGACCATTAACATTCAGAATTGCTTTTTTTTTTACTTCATGTGTGATTACAAATCTTTCCTTCTTTCATATTTGCTCAACAGAGACAGGGAATTCTTATGTTATCTCCATTTCTATACACATTTAACCAATGTAATATATTATAAATATAATTATGTAAATTATTTTACCTTTTTTATAATTTCCTAATATGTTCTAAATTTTAACACATAATTTTAACTAACAGTAGCTATAAGTATCAGAAATAATAAAATATTGAAACACATATAGAAAGTGCATATTTCTTAGGATCAATTCTTGTCTCTATTTCAGTCATTTTAATGTATTTTTTGTAATTAATACACATAGGAGGGACACTGTATGTTTGATATTATTGTTTTGGTACAAACAGTAATTCAGTCTTTCAAAGCTTTTCAATTAATCAAGGTAGAAGAAAACCATGAACAAGAAGAAACAAAATTGACATAAATAGACTTCACTCACTGCCTGCCCCTAGAAGAATGTAGAAACCAATTTTGTCCTGAAAGTGGTAACGCCACACAGATTAGATAACAAAAGAGGATACAGTGGGTTTAAAATATTGGGGGAATTTAACATAAAAATCAATGATATTAAAAATTAGCTGGGCGTGGTGGCGGGCACCTGTAGTCCCAGCTACTCATGAGGCTGAGGCAGGAGAATGGCGTGAACCTGGGAGGGGAGCTTGCAGTGAGCCGAGATTGCGCCACTGCCCTCCAGCCTGGGCAACACAGCGAGAGTCCGTCTCAAAAAAAAAAAAAAAAAAAAAAAAATTAACGACATTACTTAAGCAATAAAATGTCAAAACATCACTGAAGAACTTAATAAGAGAAAATTTTAAAATGCATATTAGGTTGGGTCAAATTTAAACAAATATAATATATATTACACATGTCATAATTTTTTCAATAACAGACAGAGAGCCAAATCATGAGTGAACTCCCATTCACAATTGCTTCAAAGAGAATAAAATACCTAGGAATCCAACTTACAAGGGATGTGAAGGACTTCTTCAAGGTGAACTACAAACCACTGCTCAATGAAATAAAAGAGGATACAAACAAATGGAAGAACATTCCATGCTCATGGGTAGGAAGAATCAATATCGTGAAAATGGCCATACTGCCCAAGGTAATTTATAGATTCAGTGCCATCCCCATCAAGCTACCAATGACTTTCTTCACAGAATTGGAAAAAACTACTTTAAAGTCCATATGGAACCAAAAAAGAGCCCGCATCAACAAGTCAATCCTAAGCCAAAAGAACAAAGCCAGACGCATCACACTACCTGACTTCAAACTATACTACAAGGCTACAGTAACCAAAACAGCATGGTACTGGTACCAAAATAGAGATATAGATCAATGGAAGAGAACAGAGCCCTCAGAAATAATGCTGCATATCTACAACCATCTGATCTTTGACAAATCTGACAAAAACAAGCAATGGGGAAAGGATTCCCTATTTAATAAATGGTACTGGGAAAACTGGCTAGCCATATGTAGAAAGCTGAAACTGGATCCCTTCCTTACACCTTATAGAAAAATTAATTCAAGATGGATTAAAGACTTACATGTTAGACCTAAAACCATAAAAACCCTAGAAGAAAACCTAGGCAATACCATTCAGGACATAGGCATGGGCAAGGACTTCATGTCTAAAACACCAAAAGCAATGGCAACAAAAGCCAGAATTGATAAATGGGATGTAATTAAACTAACGAGCTTCTGCACAGCAAAAGAAACTACCATCAGAATGAACAGGCAACCTACAAAATGGGAGAAAATTTTTGCAACCTACTCATCTGACAAAGGGCTAATATCCAGAATCTACAATGAACGCAAACAAATTTACAATTTTTTCTAATAATTTACTAAACCAACACTATTTATCTAAGATTACAAAACTGATAGATGAAAATCCTCACAAAAATAACTAGAAAAATCAGAGAAAATTAAACAATTTGTTTTACTAGTTTGAGTGTTCTCTGAAGAATTTAAGACTTAACCAAAACTTAATTGACCATAAATTGTAAGCACAATATTAAAAGATATTAAAAAGACCAATTTTACGCAGTCTATATTTGTGCTTTATATTTCTTTCTCTATGAAGATCCACATTAGAATATAAGTTATATTTTACACTTTAATTTTTTTCTGGTGGTTAGATTTTCAATATGTGTAGATATTCTGCAATACCTACCTATGAGAGACATCTCTCTTTGCCAATTGTAGCAATTGCTCCTTTTCCTTTAGTAAAACCTGTGTAACACAGCTTTGTCATTTGATTCCTAATTAAGCCTATTCATTTTATAAGAGAAAAGAATCCAGTCAGTGCATCCTTTATATTCCAAAAGTCTTTTGAAATTGAATAAATGTTTAAGCCCTTAAATTATATAGAAGTAAATTTGATATAATCGTCTATCCAGTTTTACTAAATTTTCTATTCTTAACCTAGGAGACTCACCATTATCAACTAGAAAACAGTATTATTACTATATTATTACTATTTTGTTATTTTCCATCAAAGTAAGAATTGCTGAAGATTGGAAATGTGTTTCTATTTTCAAATCAATTCAAAATATTCTTGGACAAATCAAGTTATTGTGGTCAGTATTTGTGATTTTTAATACATATATGTAACACTGTATAATGTTATAAAATGTTATAAAATGTTACATATTTATTTATTTTTATAGTTTAAAAAGATAACAATATACAAAGCCCTTAACTAACTACATGGCTTATGTTGGAACTTAGACAATTGTCCCTGGAAGGGGTATGATCAGAGATTATTAAGGGTAGAATCTGTTTTGTTGTTCATATTTTCAAAATCAGACAGGATTCAGAGATATTTGAGAGAACTTTTTTTAAGTCAGAATTATTCCCCCAAAGTCCTGAATTCTAAAGTAATTCCACATACACATTGAGTTACTAGAGAGTTTTCTGAGTAATAGTTAACGTGCTCCAGAGGGGAGCCCCCCATGGAAGGAGGCTGACTAGGCTATTTTGGCAGCAATGTCTTGTCGGGGGACATTGCAAGTGATATATGAATAGCATCCATCAGAAGTTCTTATTTTAAAAGGCCCTTAATCACCTAGCATTGGATTATGGATTCCATTGACCTCAAGTATCTCCAGTTAAAGTTATTGTTTACATATAAGTCTACTGAGTGGCCTGGAACATGTTTATCTCTTCAATAACCTCTGGAGCATTTCCTACTTTATGACAAGCAGCCACAAGTAAAGAAAATGTTTCTGAAGATGGGATTTTTAACTTCTGGGGAAGAGATATTTCAGTTTGTGATTTACACCAAGGCATTGATTCTGAATTGTGATAATTTTATGGATTATACAATTGAAAACCTTCATAAGCATAAAAAGTAAATAATCCTAGCTATTCGGTTAAAGCTATTGTTACAAAGTAAACTTGACTTTTAACAAAAAGAAACTCAAGTACTTATAAGATACATGTGAAAATGATAACTTGGTTGTTATTATTTAGCATTTCTAAATAAAAAAGATAAAGTGCTGGTGATATTGCATAGATATGCAGAAGCACTGGTTCTGTATCTATAACCAAAGAAAAGAGATTTTGAACACTTTTTCTGTTAACTGAACCAAAAATGTTATTTTTCAATTCCACACAAAGCACTATAGTATCTGATATGTCCTACACCACAATATCAGTATCTGATATTTCCTCCACCTTATTTTGAAATATAAAATAAGGCCTCATATCATTTAAATAACGCTATTTTGAGAATTATCATTTCAAGGTTATTTTCACCAGATATTCCTGATGATCTCTAATATTTGCTCACTTGGTCCAAAGTAATAAATATAGGTTTGCACTGCTAAAGATGAAAAGTAGAAAGACGCTGTTCTCTCGGTTTTTGTTGTTCCCTCACCCATCTGAGCCATCCAGTGAAGGGCAGTCACGCAGATATACCCCAGCTTTAAAAAACAATGATTGTCCTATCTAAATTTACACCAACTAAATTCAAATTTGGGAGAGTGTGGTCAAGTATCAGGACATTGGATGGACAATCAAAATACATTTGTTTTTACTGAGGTACCTAAATTGAGGACTTTTCAAAGATAAATCTGTTCTATAGCAGCATTACTTGATTTTTAAAAACTGATACCAAACAATGACTAAGAACAGATACTACTCTATTTAACGTGTGTTAACTCATTTATTCTGCAAAACACCAACGTGAGGTAGACTTTCCCAGGATCTTTACAAGTAAGGAAACAGGCATAGAGATACTAATAACTTCCCAAGGCTGTGCAGGTGATGAGGGGGCAGAGCCAGATTTCCAACCTTGCAGTCTGGCTACAAAACCCATTCCTTAACTGTTGCACACTATAACCTCTCCTGAGGCTTCACTGTATGCAAACTGCTAGCAACTTCACAGTTTCCTCTGTGTTGGAAACTGAGCATCTGACTATATGTAATTGAGATCCCAGTGAATTAAGTATAAATGACTAATACGTAAATGAGATTTTCTTTTGCTTTCGCTAGATAGCTATTCATAAGCATTGTAAAAATAAAGCTGAGATCTTCAGAATAACATACCACTGGTATACAACTTAGAGATTATTCGTGCTTGATTGTTGTAAAATTCAACTATCAAAATATCCTGATATATTCTTTTCTTCCCATTTACAAATTATCTTGCATCTCTTATTAATAGTATCTAATCTTATTGTATTACATTTTTATGGTACATCCATTCATTTTATTTTTGGAGGTAACTAGAATGTAAATAAATAAATACATAACTCTAAATAATCTTGACATAAAAAAGTAAGTAAAATATATGAGTATTTCCAACCTTATGCTAAACAGGCAAAGGTAAAGAAAAACTTTTTGATGATGCAATTTAAAAATTACTTTTAGGTATCTTGGTATCAATTTACCATTTACTGATTTGGTTCCTGTGACTGAACAACTGTTTTATACTTGCAGATAATAGAAGTGTGTTTATGGTGACACATTACCGTGGAAGATTATTTGGAATAATATATGATCTATCCCATTTTACTAGGGAAGAAACGGCAACTCAGGAGCTTAGTTAGTGTCAGTTCCTATAGCTTCTAAGTAACAAAATCAGTGGTTTGGGACAAGATATTTTTATACTAGAACCAGTATACTTTCGACATAATGATTGTGAATAAGTGGCTCAGCTATTTTTCTGTGACATTTACCTTTCAAAGACCGGTAGGGCATGGGAGAAACTTCAAGCAGGGAACCTAGAAAGATCCAGAAGACAAAGATGAGGTCAGAACCTCCCCATTAAAAGTACAAATAAAGCAACAGTGGAATGGTAGAGTGGTGATTATATTGATGGAAATTTAGGCAAACATAGACTACTCAATCTAGTCACCATCGCTGAGTGGAAGAACAACATGACACATAAATAGCAAGGAGAATGCATGTAGGTAAGGAGAATTCATTTCAAGAAGACAAAATCAACAAATACTAACCATCCCTACCCTGCAAACACTCAGTATCTGAGAATTGTAAGGTTGAGAATTCCCAATGTGTGTTTAGTGAGGTGATGCTTATATGCTGAGTACAGCCAAAGCTAGGAAATTTTTTTTTAATTTCAAAATTGATAACCTTGCTTCCCCCAATAAGACCTTTTCCCTCCTCTATATGAAATATCTCAAATATAGCATGAGCTTTCAATATGTAGGATGGCTAGGGTATTATGTCTGTCTCAGTTTGGTCCAGATTATCTTCTTACAGCTATCTATATGCCTATGATGTTGTCGATGTCTCCCATGTCGAGCTGTTCATATGTAACCCTCCAGTTTATACATGACTCTAAAACTAGGGCTTAGGCAAGGTGTGAAATCAAGGGAAGTCATCACTCAGCATACATTTTTTGGTCTACTCCTAAGAGTTCAGTGACTTTTGCTTTACCTATATTAATTGATAAAGTGATAGCGAATATTGATATTTAGTCCAATAATAGATGAAGCCACATTCTCATGGTGTTCTCATTGCTTAGTTGTGATAATGAACAAAGCAAGTAATATGAACAAAGCAGATTGGATAGATTCAGTTTGTTGTGAAATAAGTCACAAATTGCCTGAAGTATCAAATTACATATTAGGAATGATCAGAGTCCTTTCAACGGAACTGAGATTCTTATCATTAAGCGACTAGGACATCTTCTTCCTTGGTAAATCTGGGATAGCTGTTATTTATGCCAACTTTTAAATTCTGGTTTTATAGTACACCATTCCTCTCTGGTTTTATAAACCCATCCTTCCTAGAGATGAATTAAAGATTCATTGACATTTCAGTTACTTTGAGAGGGAGTTGGACTGCGTCAGGAGACTGTGTTTCTTTGCTCCAGTTTATTATGCCTAAGGTACACAAAAATTCCATTTTTGTTATCTATTTTTTAATATGTAGAAGGGGAGAGACATATAGTATTCCAAATTCTGATGAAAAATATAAATAACAATAGCAAAACAACTTTTTTTTTTACTGAGTTCAATTTTTTTGATATTTCATAGTTATCTCTCAGAGAAATTGATAATTGTCCCATTGAACTCTGAAATTCTTGAAAGGAAGACCCTACCAATGATCATCTTTTTATTCTTACTGTCCAGCATGGCATATTTTACATGATGAAAAGACAAGCAAAACACATTCACTGAATGTATACCTACATTATTTATATAGTTCTCAAAGTACTATTCACATTTTTTTGTCTTTTATTACTCTGTGTGTGTGTCTGCATGTATATAATTTTCCAGAAGTATTTTTAATAAGTTTATTACATATCAGATACACAAAGTGTAGAGTGAAAAGAAGTGATCTACTGACAACAAAAGAAAATGTCTTTTCAAATAATAACAAATAGCATCATTTCCAGTACTATACCTGGAAAAAAACTGAGGGTTGGGCTGCTTATTCTTGTGGACCAATAATGAGATGCATATGAAATGGGAGAAAGGGGAATCTATTTCTGTAACCGGTTACAGGGAGAAAGCCAGGAAATTATCACCAGACCAACTCAAAATTACAAAGTTTTCCAGAATTTATATGCTTTCTAAGCTATATGTCTATGTGTTAACTGTGAATTCATCTAAAGACATAAGTAGTTAACTTCTTCTAATCTAAAACTAAGATCTGAGTCCTGAAGACCTTCCTCTGGAGCCTCAGTAAATTCGCTTAATCTCAGTGGGTCTCGGTGCTGGGGTGATTTGTTTAGATCCTCCATAAACTTGTTTGTGGAGGCTTGGGGAGTTTCTACAGACCCCCAATAAAACTTGTTCAATCCTAAACAGGTCCTGTTAAGAATTCCTTCGTTACCTTGTCATGCTTCAAGGTCCAGGCAAGGCCTAGGCCAAACTCTTGCTGGGCTTTTGCTACATTCCAGCCTTTGTAAAAGGTCACTGACTCTTTGAGATTTAATATTTAACTTTACCATTCAGTCAATGCTGAAACAGTTGTTATGGAGGCCTGTGTTAGTGAGACCTGGCCTGCCGCAGTACTTCTAGTTGCTTATATAGCAGTGATCAAATTTTTAACAGTAAAGGAAAACACTTATTTTATAAATAAAGATGTGGTGCTAAAGCCTGTAACTCCTTATAATTGCTACATACCTTAACTGGGAATTGCAAATAAAAACAGCAGTTAAAATTTGTTGCCTTTCAGATTTCAGCAAGTAATTTAGAACTTAGGTGAAATATCTTCCACTTAAAATAGTTTATTAATAATTGCATTTTTTTTCCAAAACTCAGTTCTCTCAAATGTGTATTCATCCAGGATAGTAAACATCATATTTTGGCATAAATCTATAATATTTAATATTATAGAATATTTCATGCATCATATTTAATTAAGTTTAATTTTTGTTACTGATGTGCATTCACATAATTAAATTACATTCATGTCTACTATTAAAAACAATCACTGAAAAATTTCTTGTGATTCATAGTATCAGATATTGTAACACTATGTTAATATATTTTGATGAGGTTAGTATTATTTAATATATGATGAGACACCCAATATGCCAGATGGACTAGGACAGATCAACAAGTCCTGAGGGTATATGATAATCACGTAGAGGAGGAAATATAATTACAAATTATAATTATATTTAACTTGAGTTTCTCAAAGAAATGAATAAAACATAATTGCAGTTTAAGTATATACTTGTAGTTAATGAAAGCTATTTCATGAGGAGAGAAAATATGAAGGGATATTTTGCAATAGGCACCAAAGGCAAGAAACTGTGAATTAAAATAAGGAAAATAATTTTTGGAAACAAATAAGCTCTTAGACTAAACCTGCTCATAGAAATGCCAATAATGATGCAAACAATGGTTTACTTCCACACTCTGAATAGATCTAAGGTATGTAAGCAGTTATACAAATGGAATAAAATGCTTGAATGAATTTTTTGCTGCGAAGAGGACAGATTTCACAATGTTTGGGTACATCTCTTTTTATACAAATCGATCATAGTTCAATATAATTTTAATTTTCTCATAAGCAAAATAAAATGCCTATAGGAGGGCTGATGAAAACCTCAAATTGTGAAGCTTATTAATATTCTGATTTCCCTCATATCAAAATATGAACAAACATTTTTTAAAGTTAAGAAAAACAATAATACAAAAAAATTATCTTGTAAGAATTATGGTTACGGAGAAGCTTGAGAAAGTTTTCCTCCTGGTGCTGGCCTAGATAGAAAAGGTAGCAGCTTCTAGACTCAACTGTGTCATCTCTGTTGTTGAAAAAAAAAAAAAAGCCATAATATTCAGGGAGAAGGGCAACAAAAATTCTTGCCCTTAGGGCACTAATGAAAACTCATTACAGCTGGGGAAAGACTGAAAACAATCACACACACACACACCATTTTTAACCAGCGAGGAGGGGAAGAATCTGTGCTGTGCTCAACATTATAGCTGGAGAAGAGTAATATAGCTGTGAAGGCCACATATACTAATGTCAGGATATAGTACCTTAGTAAAACCCAGGTTTAATCCAGATAGTACAGACAACACCCTACTCACCAGCAGGCTAACATGCTATGGGTAAATATACCCATCTGTCATAGAAGAGATTTTTTTTTAATATAAAGAGTTTTGTACTTAAAATGAGAACTGAAATATCTCATGGAAACCTGACAGTTGCTTTGTCAGAGGCTTTACAACTGCCTGCTCAGATATCAGTAATTCATCGTACAGCTCACACCGGGTGGAAGGAAGTTTCTAAAGGTAATAACTTTGCTAATAGAATGCAAAAGCTTCTGTTAAAACATAGCTGACTTCAAATGCAGATGCACCCCTCTTCATACGATGAGAAACTTGTGCTCACGTTCAAACATGTGCTTCACAGAAGAAAATGGACAAATGGATTATAAAAAGGATTACAGGAAGTTTGACAGGGCTGGGAGAATTAACTAAAAAAAAAATGTCTATACTACAATTCTTATTTACTTGGTTAGTGCTGCGTCATCAACCAAATTACCTAAATTAAAAGGATTTTAAAGATATTAGACTGTTACTAAGCCTACGAAAAGCATAAAATTATTAAAAACATATGAAAGAAACTTGTTATTTATTGACAGTTATTTAAATGCAACTACCAAGGTCAACACAAGAAGTTCTCCCTGATCAGCTTTATCAGGAAGCTTGTAACATTTGGATTTCATAGAACGAATGCTTGTAAAAGTTAAGCAATATTATCTAGTTATAATGTGTTTGATGTATGATGGTCTAAAGTATTTCCTCTTCAAAAGCTGATACTCAGGGTAAAGTCCCCTTTAATACACATAATTTCTACTTTAGGACATCAGAGCATTTGAATCAGATAAGAAATCATTTTATTTTTTCTGTCATACAAAAAATAAGTAAATGTTTATGGATTCCTACCTCTTTCCACTAGGCAGTGCCAGCCTGAAATTGTTACCAATTAATGGTTCATTTTATATATTTAGGACTATGTGTCTTTTCTCCATAGCCTTATAGTTAAATTCGCATATGTGTGTGTTTGTATGTATTTATGTTACTGTTTATATACATTTATATACATTATATATAATAAAAATATAAAATATAGTGAAAATATGTGAAACTCCTCTTAACTGAAACTTAAAACTCCTACAAAAGCAGAAATAATTTTGTTTAGCAATTTTATACAGAAGCTTAATGCATATTTAATGAATGAATGAGTTTATGAATAATAATTTTTAAAATGTAGTATTTTCCTGTTTTAAGACTCACTTATTTCACAATAGAACTACAACTACAGACACATCTTGATTTCAAAATCAGTAATGTGTTGCTACTCTAGAAAGACATTTGAGGAATGTGCATTCAGTTGTCAATTGAAAATGAAGTAGAAGAGTTAACTTCTAAAATTACAAAGTTTTTAGAGATGGTGGTGAGTGCTTTGGCTTGATTTTAAATATTTTAATACTTAGTTTTAAAAATTATTTTGCCATTTTTGTTATTATTGCTCTCTTTTTCTCTGTGTGTGTGTAAATATATATATATATATATATATATATATATTTCAATTGGTATAAACTCAGGGAGAACACTCCCAACCTATGGAATATTTTCAAATGTTTTCAGAGATTTTTGAGTTGTGCTTACCGTACCATAAATTATTTCACAATTTATTATTTTTTTCTATATAAGTCGTAACCACTTTTGTTTTTCTATGCCAATAATTTGATATCTGCTATTCCTTGGTTTCCTGCTTCATGGCTTTCCCATTCAAGCATACATGGTCTTATTCACTTAAATGAGCACTTGAAATAGAGAAAGAATATAGTCTCAGCAATGCTGCCTGTGTTGTTTCCTCAGTTTGAAACAGACAGAAACCGGCTTTTCATATTTAACCGTGAAAGCCAATAGGCCCTCTGTCAAGTTAGAAGTGAAGGAAGCTTTTATCCTTATAAATTTGGGACTTCTTTTTTCTGATGAGAAATCAATCTCTTTTGTTGGAAAAAGGGAGCAATATGAAGCTTTTGAAATCTTGGGCATAAAGATTGAGATGGAAGTACCATAGAAGGGGGATAGAAAAAAAAGGAAAGGTGATTGGTCATTAGGTTCATGTAACAGCCAAAGTCAGAACTCATCCTGAGATAAGTTTCAGGGCCAGCCCAAGAACTGGAAATTGTAGGGCCTGTGGCATAAAGAACCAATTGTGTCAGCTTTGTGGAGACTGGCAGTGGCTGTGGCCCAAGGGAGTCCATCTGAACTCTGAATGTAGGCAACCATCAGGTTTTGGACCGTTGACAATAAATAATTCACTTTGAATTCACCACAATAAGATGTAAAGCCCATATTTGAGGAAGACTTTCCATGTTCTATGTTCTGCAGACTTCATCTACCAATCTGACTGTAGAGATACTGACAGAAAAGAGTTAATTGGAGGGAAAAGATTAACAAAAGTAATTTCAAAATGTCTTGACTTAAGGAAATAATCTCTATATCTTAAGCATTTACTTATTGCCAGCTCCAAAAACACCTGGAAGGAAGGAAGGAAGAATTGAAGCGAAGGCATAGCATAATAAAATGTTAAAACAACTGAAATGAGAAAAATATCCTAAACTATTTCAGAAAAATGTACAGTAAACTAAGTGAGCATCTGACAGGTAATGGAGTAATGCTTTGCAAATACTAAGAAAAGATAATTTTCAAACTAAAATGTTCTGCTCAATCATGTAATTTTTAAAAGTAAGAGTAGCATAAAGTTATTTTCAGATAGATGAGGATTAAATATATTTATATTCTGGTCACTCATCTTTAGGGAAATGCTGAAGGCTATCTGCCAGCAAAAGAAGGACAGAACCAACAAAAGAGGATAAAATTGAATATGAGAAAATGGGGACTAAGCCCAGTAAAATAAACAGAGAAATTTTAGATAATGTAATGTATAGGACAACTCAAAAGCAATTACGTAGTCCATTTTGAAACAGTAGGACAAAGTGCATCATGAGGAAAATCTCTTGGAGGCAAAAATAAACATAATCACTTTTGAATAGTGAGCATTCAAATAATTTTGAATAAAGAAAAAATTAGTTTATATATGTCGTTATATTATAGATCTGATTCACTACATGGAAGAGATCAATATAAAAACATAGAATTCTAAGTAAATGAAAATCCAAAGCAGTTTATTAACACCAGATACATCAAACTGTTGAAAACAGACAAACATACAGAAACAAAATTTTAGCACATTAGCTGGCTACGTTATTCCTACTAAATTCCAGCAACAGAATACACACTCATGCACACACACCCTACATACCATACACACAGCACATACCACACACACACACAAACATCATACACACATATATTGGGACGATGATATAAGGAAATTTAGGAACAGTGTAAGCTAAATCTTTATCAATCAAATAATAACATCAACACAATTTCTAAAATTGATAAAACATTTTTATGAAAGCATATTATTTAAAGTAGAGGTAACTACAAAACAAATATACAATGACTAAAATGATTGCTTTTGGGAGCATGATTGTGAAACAGAATGGGGGAGTCCTTTTTTTAATACATATTTAATGTTGATGATTTTTTTAAGTTGTGAATTATTTGATAAGAATGCCAAGTAAAATATAATTATTGAATATCAAATCTTCCAAATTAAATTTCACTCACATGTTTTATAATGGATTAATTTGCTCCCTATGTGAATCAAATACTTGACTTGATGCTTTGGTGTACATATATTAAGGCTTTTTCTATCCTGACTCTCAAGGAGCCTATAATTTTGGGAAAATTGCAAATAGTCACTATATAATTAAGTATCTCCAATTGTAACACTAAGGCATCTGTTCTTTCTGTAAAAAGAAAGTGTGTTGTTTATGTATTATAAATTTGGCATTGAGTAATGGGCTCCAGCCCCCTTTACTTTCTGTTTCTAGTTAACTATGTAATTTATTTCTGATTATTAAAAATCCTACATGCTAATTATAATTTTAAAAATGATAGCGCATACATACACTATATAATATAAAAGATCAAAGTATGCTATAACCTTTTCTTTTCTTTTTCTCTCTCTCTCTCTTTTTTTTTTTTTTTTTTTTTGAGGCAGGGTCTCACTCTGTTGCCCAGGCTAGAGTGCAATGGTGCAATCTTGGCTCACTGCAGCCTCCAACTCCCAGGCTCAAGTGATCTTTCTGCCTCAGCATCCTGAGTACCTGGGACTACAGGCACATGACACAATGCAGGGCTGATTTTTATATCTTTTGTAGAGCTGTAGTTTCACCATCTTGTTCAGGCTGGTCTCAAACTCCTGGACTCAAGTGATCTGTCCTTGGCCTCCCAAAGTGCTGGATTACAGATGTGAGCCACTGCACCAGGCTGCTATAATCTTAGAAGTCACAAAATAATCACAATTATTTATTGCATGGTATATTCCTGGATTTTTCACAGTTACTGTTGTCTTTTATCTATATTTTCAGATTTCGTATTTATATATAAGAAAATATTATTTTCTGTTACAATTACACTATATTAAGGATAATACCTTGCTATTGACTTTGTGTTTTATTTCCTACTCTGTGGTAAATTTTATCTTAAAGTACATATAAAGCTATGACTTTAAATATTAAAGAGTAGTTCATTGAGAACACCACAATTAATGGTAACATTGTTGATTGACTAGCATTTGATTCCTTTATTTCTGCTATTACCAACAATATGGAGTGAAGTTTTCATAAGTATGGTAAGTACTTCCGTATGACAATATTTAAATATAAAAATGCTCCATTATGTATATTTTATATTTTGATATATGTTATTAATTTGTTCCAAGTAGTTACAGTAGGCCTTATAGATTGCTATCGCTTCTGGAAAGATATGTTTTATTAATCAAACTCTGTCATAATCAAACATTGTTAATATTTTGTTAATGTCCAAAGATCAGATTTTTTAAACAAATGTTTTAATGTCTTTAATTGACTAACTGGTTAATTATTAGTTAGATTGGTATCTATTTATATTATTACCCACAACTGTGTTTATTTTAATATGAATTACCCACTTTCATATGTAGTTAAGTTTTCTTCATTTGCAGGGCCTCTTGTTTTTCTAGTGCAATTAATGCTTTGTCTTTTTCAAATATCATCTTCAATGTGGTAAATGCCTTTCAGATTTATACATAGTATTGTTTGAAACTTAATTAAAAACGTAATACTTTCCCTTATATTTACTATCTTCCAGGTCAGGCAAAAAAGTGATTTTCACTTATTCCAATTACAGACATATTGAGATAGATAGATATATATCTCAATATGTCTGTAATTTGGGCACTCTTTTTGGGGGGTTTGTTTTTAAGTAGATTTTGTTTGTTGTTAGTTGTTTGGGCTGTTTTTGGAGGTCTAAATTTGAATCATCATTTAATCTTTGATTCAGAATTGAACCAATAGAAATTATTAATCTAATGGTGCAGAGAATGGAGGTAAATTTATTTTCTCCCATATAGTAATGTGTCCGGAATTGCTGGATTCTTGGTCTCGCTGACTTCAGGAATGAAGCTGCAGACCCTCGCAGTGAGTGTTACAGTTCTTAAATATGGTTCGTCTGGAGTTTGTTCCTTCAGATGTTCAGAGGTGTCCAGAGTTTCTTCCTTCTGGTGGGTTCATGGTCTCGCTGACTTCAGGAGTGAAGCTGCAGACCTTCTCGGTGTGTGTTATAGCTCATACAGGTGGCGTGGACCCAGAGTGAGCAGCAGCAAGATTTATTGTGCAGAGTGAAAGAACAAAGCTTCCACATACTGGAAGTAGACCTGAGCGGCTTGCTGCTGCTGGCTCAGGTGGCCTGCTTTTATTCCCTTATCTGGCCCCACCCACATTCTGCGGATCGGTCCATTTTACAGAGAGCTAATTGATCCATTTTACAGAGAGCTGATTGGTCCATTTTGACAGAGTGCTGATTGCTGCCTTTACAAACTTTTAGCTAGACGCAGTGCTGATTGGTGCAGTTACACTCCTTTAGCTAGACAGAAAAGTTCTCCAAGTCCCTACCGGATTAGCTAGACACAGAGCGCTGATTGGTGCATTTACAAACCTTTAGCTAGACACAGAGTGCTGATTGGTGCGTTTACAAACCTTTAGCTAGACACTGAGTGCTGATTGGTGTATTTACAATCCTTTAGCTAGACAGAAAAGTTCTCCAAGTCCCTACCCATCCCAGAAGCCCAGCCGGCTTCACCTCTCACTTGCACTTGCTGCAGGACTTTGCGGCACCTAGCCCAGTCCTAGTCCGGCAGCCCAGAGGGAGCTTGTCCCCAATCAAGCCAAGCAGGCGCTGGCCAGCCACGCCAAGTGCAGGGCCTGCCGAGCCCACACCCCTGGGAACCCGCGCTGGCCCGCAAGCACAGCGTGCAGCCCCGGCTCCAGCCCGCCGGCACCTCTCCCTCCACACCACCCAGTGAGCAGAGGGAGCCAGTTCCGGCCTCAGCCAGCCCTAGAGAGGGGCCCTCACAGCCCAGCGGCGGGCTGAAGGGCTCCTCGAGCATTGCCAGAGCGGACGCTAAGGCCAAGGAGGCACCAAGAGAGAGTGAGGGCTGCTAGCATGTTGTCACCTCTCAGTAATATTATGTATCAGACTCATTTAAAACTCAATTTAAACTGTTCAGCAGTATAAAGAGCACTATTGGCTCCTAGCACTTGAAAGTTCAGTGGTTCGTCTGACCTCAGTGTGATCTTCATCTCAAATTTCAAATGGTCTTCATCTCAGGTTTCAGACAGGGTCATCAGAATCTGTTTTGTTTTGTTTTTAATGTTTGTTTGTTTCTCTCTCTTAGTTTTGCCTTGCCTTCAATTTTAGACCCATGTCAACTGGTTCATAAATCATTAGTTAGCGGGCCCCAGGTTTAAACCAGCGGAAAGAAGATGATTCTTTCTGCAATTTGCATAAATGTCCTGGAATTACTTCTTATTGACTTGAATTGGGTCTAATGCTCATTCCCAAAGCACACATGGCCTGGGTCATGAGGTATTGCTGGCTAGAACTTCGTGCACCACTCCTTGAGCTTCATGATAGTAAAATGGGAAGGAAACTTGAGTAATTTTATAGGAAGAAAAATAGATTTGAGCAGCTAGAAAAATAGTGATATATTATTATGAACGAATTATCCTATTGCTCTTTAAACATGTAATGAACCATTTCTAACACTGACTTGAAGCATCACTTCAGCACAAAGACTAAATTTCTATGAATTGAACTTCTTTTCCCAAACTCAAGAAGCTGTTTCTCTTGGTGGGAATGTTCTTGATTCCACTGGACACCGTGACAATGACTGGATATTGATTGCTTTGTCTGGATTCTAAATATCACCAAAGTAACAGTGTACAGTATCTGTCCATGTCCTGCCTATATACCTCAGCAGTCACCGAACCTTCATATGTTGCCCCTTATAAATCACATAAAATCATGTTTATGGCTTCTATTGAAAACACCAACACTTCTCTGCTAATGTCTTTTGCTGTCTACAAACTCATTCTCAGTTCGTGTGTGAAGCAAACCAGAGGTTTCAGGGAGTTAATCCTGGGGATATTCCTAATAAATCACAGATGGGAGGTAGTGAGTAAATACCTCTGAGTTTACCCTAGACTGGGACAACTCAAAGTCACATTATATTAATTTTCCCAGAAAGTCCCCAGTAGGATTGAGTCACAGTAGAAATCTGTTCTTTTTTTTTTTTTTTTTGAGATGGAGTCTCGCTGTGTCACCCAGGCTGGAGTGCAGTGGCTCGATCTCAGCTCACTGCAAGCTGGCCTCCTAGGTTCATGCCATTCTCCTGCCTCAGCCTCCGGAGTAGCTGGGACTACAGGCACTTGCCACCACGCCCGGCTAATATTTTGTATTTTTAGTAGAGAAGGGGTTTCGCCATTTTAGCCAGGATGGTCTCCATCTCCTGACCTCATGATCTGCCCGCCTCAGCCTCCCAAAGTGCTAGGATTACAGGCATGAGCCACTGCGCCCAGCTGAAATATGTTCTTCATTTACCTGTATTGCCTTTGTTTCCTGCTCTATCTCTCCTTCTCACTCTCTTAGTAGTGTTTCCAGTAGTCACTTCCCAAATCCATTATGTGTATTCAAATCCTTGTTAGCTTCTCTGGGAATTAAATGTAAAGCAATGAGATTTTACTTAATTCATCAAGATTACACTAAAAATTTGTTGCGCAAACTTTGAAGTGTTGCACATGGTACATAAAACCCAAGATTCAGTGTTTGAGTTTTATATTGCCAATGTTACTTGCCTTGGCATGGATTTACAGGTGACTTTCTTTTCCCATACATACTCTCCACATCTGCAACAAATATTGACATTAATTGAACAATATGGTGTCATATCATTTTTCCTTTATAACTGTCACATAAAATGCATTTTTAAGAAGTCCTATCTCAACACCATGCTTTTGGAAGCTCCAGGGTTTTTTTGTTTGTTTGTTTATTATTGCCCTGTACCTCTCAAATCAACTGTTTTAACTCCTGAAATTTTAAAATTTATTTTATTTTTAAAATTATTTATTTATTCATTTATTCATTTATTTATTTATTTTGGTGACAGAGTCTCATTCTGTCACCCAGGCTGGAGTGCAGTGGTGTGATCTCAACTCACTGCAAACACTGCCTCCTGGGTTCAAGCAATTCTTGTGCCTCAGCCTCCCAAGTAGTTGGGATTACAGGCATGAGCGACTATGCCTGGCTAATTTTTGTATTTTAAGTAGAGACAGGGTTTTACTATGTTGGCCAAGTTGGTCTCGAATTCCTGACCTCAGGTGATCTGCCCGCCTTGGGGTCCCAAAGTGCTGGGGTTATAGGTGTGAGCCATCATACCCGGCCCTAAAATTTATTTTAATACACGATGGGCATGTATTCTTCATTTTTCAAATTTTTGCTATTCACAAACATATTTACTCTATATCAATCTGATTATAAATCCAGCAAGGTAAAAATAACAATATAATCCTAGAAAGATTCTCACTGAAACTGTATTAATATTCCATAATAAACATGGAAAATGAAAATCTTTACACTTTTAAATATCCTCTCCATACAAGACTTTGTACAAGTCTTGTAAACATTTTGTCTTGAAAACTATTTTAGAGTTTGTTACAATCATAAATGGGAAATACTTTGCCATTACATTTTACTGGTATCAAATAACTTTATTCATGTTAATATGCCGTCTCAAATCTCAGAAATATCATTTAATATTATTATTTTAAATGTTATTTATAGTTAATAAATATTGCTTGGGTTATCTATGGGAGAAGATTTAACCTATTGACATATGAAAAGTTTTTCAGATCATTTTTCTCTATGCTCAGTTTTTCTTGGTACAAGGAAACTTGATATCTAAAGTGGATGGTATATAAAAAACAAAAGTCCTGTATTACCTATGTCACTGAAATGTACTGTGTTTTTTTATACTCTTGTGGAAGAGGTGTTTTTGCAAAGGCATTTCTAGTTCTTTAATGACTAATTACATCTTAGCAAAGTAAGTAATAGCCATATTTTATAATGAACAAAAAGACATTACTTCATTTATCTTCAAATCATTTCTAAAAGAGAGTCATTAAATCATGTATTTTCCAGGTCAGCACAATGAAGAATGGAGAGGTTTCTGCTTTTCTTTTTTTAATTAGAAAGTAAAATACCATCGAGACCATCCTGGCTAATACGGTGAAACCCCGTCTCTGCTAAAAATACAAAAAATTAGCCGGGTGTGGTGGCATGCACCTGTAGTCCCAGCTACTCGGGAGGCTGAGGCAGGAGAATAGTGTGAATCCGGGAGGCGGAGCTTGCAGTAGGCTGAGATTGCACCACTGCACTCCAGCCTGGGTGACAGAGCAAGACTCAGTCAAAGAAAAAAAAAAAAAAAAAAAATTTCTTACCAATAGCCCTACTAAGTTCCAGTAATCAAAACACAAGTAAAGATAACTAAACTGGACAATGGAGTTGTCCACTGCGTTTCTGTTTTTGGTATTGCACACAGTTGAATGAGTAAGTGCATAAATTTGTAGCATACTCTTTCATTTGATTGTTTATCTTTTGCCATATCTCATCTGGTTTGCTTCACAATTAATTTATTCTTCATTAATATTTACATTTAGAAGTGTGACCATGTCTTAAAACTTCCAGTGGTTTATTTATTTTGCCTTAAATTTAAGGGAAAACTGTCCTCCCCATCACCATAATAAAAGAATTATATAAAGAAGTTTAAATGGAATGTAGATGGTATAAGGTAATCCTTCGATTACCAAAGAATATGGGATTTTAAATTAATCTCTTAAACTCTCCTTCCTTCCTTCCTTCCTTCCTTCCTTCCTTCCTTCCTTCCTTCCTTCCCTTCCTTCACTTCTTCTCTTTTCCTCTCTGTCTCTCATACTTTCTCTCTTTTCTCTTTCTCTCCTTTCTTCTTTTCCTCCTTCTCTAAATTCATTTCAATTTCTTCTTTTCAAAAAATTTAATCAATATATTCACTTAAATAATCTGCCTTTGAATTATCAATAATTTAGACATAGAGTAGAAGGAAAAAAAGCCCAAAAGTTAGTTTTTAATTACAATGAGAGGATTTGACTTTCAGACACTATTTTAAGGCTTAATGGGTATAATATCTTGAGTTTTTACCTCACTGAGTTGCAGATGATAACATCTGCATTGTGAAGCTTACCTCACATAATGATTTAGAAGTTCAGATGTAATATATAATAAAACACTTTGGAAAACATTTCACAATATAAAAATGTGAAGCATTGTTGTAAGTATTACCCCGTAGGATTAGAAAGGGGAAAAAGTTGAAAAATCTTACACAAATTGAATCTGAAATTCTTAAAACACTATCCTACATTCTGTAGAAAGCTCACACTTAGACACTAAATGACCTCCAAATATTTATTTGTCTACTCTCAGTTGGGAAAAACAAATGAGAAAACAAAGGACCAGTAAGTTTAAGAGACTGGTCAACTATTGCATGACTCACATATGAGAGAAGAAATTTGAACCCATGCTTTGTACAGAGCCTTTTCTGTCAATGCATGCTCTTTGCTCTACTGGTTGATGAATGTTTTGTAAAGGAAGGAAAGCTCAACATTTATGGTAATTCCTGATGAAACTCATTTTTCTCTGTTTTCTAATAGGAAGATGTTTATATTAAGCAATCTAAACTATTACTCCTGGGATGCTTTGCTCTTGCTCTTCAAATAACCAAGGAACTAATTTGTCATGCAAAGAAGGAAAAGGCTGAAATTCATTTTCGGTTTTAACACCTTTTGCATATATTCATAGTTCTGATGATTACAGTAGAAAATTCCAGAAGTTCATCTTTCTAGTTGAGAATTCATCCTTATAAGCATTGTAACAGCAGTCAAGCATAAGTAAGCATGTGCTTCACAATATCCTTATCTGCAAGTCTGCTGAAAAAAGAAACCCAAGCAATACGTGTGAAGCATTTGGTGTCTAATATTTACTATCAGCTGGATTTTACCTATAGAAAAACAAATATCAGCTGCGGAAATGTCAAGTCATTTTGATTTTATAATAAACAATGAGAGAGAATTATGATTAAAACAGTGGGTGACCAAGAGTTTTAACACGGTAAGTGCGGACTACCTCAGGGCTAATGCTGCTCTGATTTTTAACTGTTAGTAAAAAAACTGTTAGTACAGTGGAAGGCAACTTTCAAGAGACCAAAAACAGTAACTGTTGGATTTCAGAATATTGTCCTTGACTCAAGAATTTGTATAACTTATCACTCTAGAATAAGCACTTGGAATATTTGTCCAAATATGGCCAAATAGGCCAGAAGTCCAGTGCCTAAGCAGCAACGGCATAGCTTCAGCAACTCTTTGTGGTTGCTTTTTAGGATTGTTTAGGTTTCAAATTCCAGGTATGTTTTACCTTGTTTCTAGAAATGAAAGGCCCATTGATCCATTTTACTATTTTCCATAGATATAAATATTATTGAATATAAAGTGTGTGAATTTTTATAAGATACTTTACTGCAAGGAAGGCCATATTTCTTAAGTGAAATTAAATAATTCAGGTGTCTTGCAGGTGAGCTGAAAATCAAACCTTAGTAATTTAAGGAATCTCCTTTCTCTCCCTTGATACCTAGAACCTGGCATCAAACATAATATTCACCAGTTCAGACCCATAAATCCATGGCTGCATCAACCTATTATGTTTGGGCTTTGACTAGCTTCATGAAGGTTTAATTTGAGAATACTTCACTTCAGGTCCAAGCCTCTTCCCTTGTGCCTGTCCCCCTCAGCCCTGGACTTCTCAGTTTGCATCTATTGTTGATATATATTTGCTTCCCCAATGCACTATTTCTGCAAGCATCACTCTTCTGCTACCCTGGGGTTTATAGACGTAGCAAGGACAATATTGTCTCCTACCAGAAGATATATTTTATGGCAAAAGAGATGGTAAAATGGATTCATGGTCATAGGACCCACTGGCATTTTCATATATGCCAACACCCTGATGCAGCTGATCTAATAGAATAAAGAAGGGCCTATTGAAAGTTGAGCTAAGGGGATGATTTAAGGACAATACTCTGCAGATTATAATGCTATCTCTTCAGGATCCTGAATATGTAAGGGAACAATGGCATATATATTCTATACCTAGAATACACGGATTTTGAAACTGAGGAAGTGGTATTGGTCCTCCTCAACCTCATTCTCAGTTTCCTACTTGAATGTATTATTCTGAAGGTGTAGTGGATTTTAAGGTCTACGTTTTCAGAATTAAAGCTTCTTTTTCAAGGGAATGTAATAAAGGTTCACTGAACTTGAAGCTATGACTACCACCTGGTCAAAGGGAGGTTCTTAACACGAACAATGCAGTAGGCATAGAAAAAAGGTTACTCTGTCGGTAAGAATCGTTTAATTCTGATTTCCATCAAGAACCAGGATTGCTGGTAGGCAGTAGGAACATGGAAAAATACATCCAGATCATCCAGATCTAGATAATTAAATGGTAAATGCACAATTGAAGAATCATAGCTTGACAAGAGCAAAAAAAGTATATAGACTCCTCGGTGATAAATTGAACAATGGAGACTAGTCAGAATGCTAGCTAAGGGTGTAGGCAAATGAAAATAAGAAAGGGAGAATAGGGATGAATATCCTTACAAATAAATGCAGCAATGAAGGTTTGTTTTCATAAGCCTCTTACTTTCATTCTTTCCAGAGACCAAAGTGGATCTTTCCCTTAGTGGGAGCTTTGTGATGAAGTAGCCTTAATAGGGTTATGTCTGTATCTGAGTTATAACAGAGCAGTTGATATGGAACCTCTCTTGTGCATTATTTAATATGCCCTCACAGGTTTCTTTTCTTTTCTTTTCCTTCCTTCCTTCCTTCCTTCCTTCCTTCCTTCCTTCCTTCCCTCCCTTCCTTTCTTTCTTCTTTCCTCTTTTCTTTCTTTCTTCTTTTCTTTCTTTCTTTTTAAATTTCAACTTTTATTTTATATAAAGGGGTACATATGCAGGTTTGTTACATGAGAATATTGAGTGCTTCTGAGGTTTGGGATACAGATCCCATTATCTAGGTGGTGAGCATAGTACTCATAGGTAGTTTTTCAACCCATGCACAGTTCCCTCCCATTCCACTCGAGCAGTCCACAGTGTCTATTGTTCTCATGTTTATGTCAATATGTGCTCAGTGTTTAGCTTCCACTTACAAGTGAGAGCATGAGACATTTAGTTTTCTAGTCCTGTGTTAGTTCACTTAGGATATTGGCCTCAACCTTCACCCATGCTGCTGCATAGGACAAGATTTCATTTTTTATGGTTATGTAGTATTCCTTGGTGTATATGTACCACATTTTCTTTATCCAGTCCACCACTGATGGCATTTGGTTTGATTCTGTGTTTTTGCGTTATAGTTTTGTTTTGTTTTGTTTGCCAAAGGAGATTAACATTTGAGTCAGTGGGCTGGGAAATGTAGACCCACCCTTAATATGGGTGGGCACCATCTAATCAGCTGCCAGTGTGGCTAGAATATAAATTTAATTTTGTTTACTACTGCTCTATCCAGCTCTGCAGCTCATGCTGTGAGCTTCTGTTGCATTTTGCCCTTGGGCTTTGCTATTAAGGTAGCAGTAGAGATACTGAGAACAGCTGTTGTATTTCCTAAATTGGTTACCTTTATGCCCCTTGAGGGACAACCTTTGACCTATGGTGTATAATTCTCTGTGTCCCTGAGGGTTACTCCTGAGATGCGTTTCATTTTACTTTTCAGGAGTTCCTGTTAGAATGAGCAAACAATTATTTGTATATATCGACTCTCCCTCCTTTTTTGGTATCACACTTCTTACTCACTCCTGCTTTCTAGATCACATTATGCAATAAAGTCCTTGAATTTAAACCTTTTTCAAATTCTGCTTTCTAGGGAACTCTGGCTCCCACAGAGCCCAGGGCATACTCAATGTGAGAATTTTTTGCCAAAGTGCTTTGTTCTTTAGTTCATGAAAAACCGTGCTGTGTTGCTTATTGGCTGGGTCCATTTGGCCCGTTGGCATTTAGGTGGCTCTGCTGCTTATGGTATCTACTTTCTCCACATATAAGTTTTGGAACCAGTATGTTCACTATAATTTTTAAGATGTTTATTGATGAGTCTCTAGCAATCACAGCCTCTTCCTCAACTTTCAGGCCACTGTCCTTTGCAGTAGTAGGATATCACCACTCATTGCATCTGCACCCTGCAAGTGGAGAATCGAGCTTTCTCTGAGACCTGGCCACCTTTTCTCCCTCAAGTCTTAGCAACATTTAAGGACAACTTAGAACAGTTGCTATGAGCATAGGCTTTAAAAATTTAAGAACTCTGCAATCTCTCGTGGTGTAATAAAAGTCAAATTTTCCAAGACTTACAGCTTTGGCTACTCTTCTTTCCTAAAGAGCTTAAGCTTAGACAAAAGGCAGGTTATTGCTCATCTTGTTGTTACATAAAGGTTTTGGGGGAAAATCTTTACTTACTTTTGGGAAAAATATTGGCTAGAAAACTTTTAATATGATATTGTTTCTATCTATTTCTTACTAAGTATATGTATTTGAGCTGGTCATGGGCCTTAATTTCCCCACATCTAACATGGAAATAATATCTACAAGATTCATGTAAGAATAATAAGCAATAATATTTGTGATACTAACTTGTTCATAATTTTTAGGAATGTGAGATGTTTCCACTATAGTGGTTATTGATGTTGACATAGTACTTACTATATCCAAAATCAATTTTTAGGTTAAATAATACTGTCAAATTCAAATGTACTTGAATATAAAATAATTACACAGAATATATCTATGACTCACTAAAATTACTAGAAATGTACATCTTTTACTCACTGAACAACGGTTAAACTATGTGAATATAGATGTTGGAGGTGCTGCTCAAAATGTTAGGGTTTTCTATGCCTTGTGAAGATCATTTAGGTATTACTATGCATTATGTTACACAACATTAGTGTATAGTTCTACATTGCTAAAATAAAATATATATGCATAATTATGAAAAATATTGTTCTCTGTAGTAAAAAAAAATCATATTTTCCCATCTGGTTAGACTTTATATTCATCCTTAGCTTTACTTATCTGCAAAATGGAAGGAAAAACACATACCTCAGAAGGATTGTGAATTATTCCTAAATGCTTTTTCATATTCTGAAACGTAATAGATGCTTAGAGAATGTTTACTGAAGGAATTTCTAATAAAATGTTTCAAAGAATGTAAAATTTTAAGAAAATATGCCCTTAATACATTGTCCATGATTAAACCTACTGAATAAGATTGTTAGGTAAGTGGACTTATAAAATAAATGTGTGATGGTTAATACTGAGTGTCAACTTGATTGGACTGAAGGATGCAAAGTATTGATCTTGGGTATGTCTGTGAGGGTGTTGGTGTTGCCAAAGGAGATTAACATTTGAGTTACTGGGCTGGGAAAGGCAGACCCACCCTTAATCTGGTGGGGGGGCACCATCTAATCAGCTGCCAGCATGGCTAGAATATAAAGCAGGCAGAAAAACATGAAAAGACTAGACTGGCCCAGCCTCCCAGCCTACATCTTTCTCCCATGCTGGATGCTTCCTGCCCTTGAACATCAGACTCCAAGCTCTTCAGTTTTGGGACTTGAACTGGCTCTCCTTGCTCCTCAGCTTGCAAATGACCTGTTGTGGGACCTTGTGATCATGTGAGTTAATATTTAATAAACTCCTCTTTACTCCTCTCTCTCTCTCTCTCTCTCTCTCTCTCTCTCTCTCTATATATATATATATATATATATGTATAAAGGTGTTACTGGCTGCTTGTCTTGGATTGTTTTGTGCAGCTATCAGAGTATCTGAGACTCAGTAATTTATAAAGAGCTCACATTTTTGGAGGCCAGGAAATTCAAGATCAAGGAGCTGGCATCTAGTGATGGCCTTCTAGCTGTGTCATCACATGGTAAAAGGGAGAAGGTCAAAGAGAGCAAGAGGGGTCCAATTTTGCCCTTTCATAACGGCAGGAATCCCATCATTGACAACAGAGCTCGCAGGGCTTTGGCACCTCTCAAAAGTCTCACCTCCTAACACTGCCTCAGGGGCAACCAAATTTTAACATTTTTGGAGGGAGCAAAAATTCAAACCATAGCATTGCTTAAGGTAAAAATGACCTTTAATTAATAAACTGCATGAGTAGCTGATAGAAAACTATACTGGGGTCTTCTCTGACTATACCAAATCCCATAACTGGCATGTCCTTTACAGAAACCCTAAAATAATGGCTTATATAAATATTATAAAAGATATTGAGCCTGTGGGGCCAGATATTTTAAAGCTATATCAGCTCCTGTAGCCTCCTGATTTTTATCATGACTTTGAAAATTGCACTGCAATAAGGACTCCTGGAGAAAAGCAATACCTGACACTCATTCTGGCAAGCTGTGGTTCCTGCCCTGTTACTTCTGATTGGAGCGGTACCCATGAGAATCTTATCACTCAAGTCATTCAAGTGAATCTTGTCACTTGAATGTCTAGTTGAGTCTCAGAAGACCTTCAGGTGGGGTTGCCGTTGCACATACCATCACCTCAATCCTTAAGTTTTTTAGTGTCTATTTCCTGAAAACAAGGTTATTGTCTTACTTAGCTGCAATAAATTAAAATTAAAAGTCTCACTCTGTCACCCAGGCTGGAGTACAAGGGCGCGATTTCGGCTCACTGCAAGCTCCGCCTCCTGGGTGCAAGCGATTCTCCTGCCTCAGCCCCCTGAGTAGCTGGGATTACAGGCGCGTGCCACCACGCCCGGCTAATTTTTTTATTTTTAGTAGAGACAGGGTTTCACCATGTTGGTCAGGCTCAAAGTCCTGACCTCGTGATCTGCCCGACTCAGCCTCCCAAAGTGCTGAGATTACAGACTTGAGCCGCCGTGCCTGGCTACTGCATTTTCTTTAGCCATTCATCTGTTGATGAACATTTAGTGTGATTTCACATCTAAGCTATTGTGAATAGTGCTGCAATAAACATGGCGGTGCTAGTATCGCTTTGATATATTGATTTTCTTCCCTTTGATATATACCCAGTGCTGACATTGCTAGAAGGTAGTCTTATTTTTAGTTTTTTAAGAAACTTCCACACTGTTTTCCACAATGGTTGTACATAGTATATGAACACAATGTGATACCATTCAGCCTTAAAGAAAGCATAGAAACCTGTCATTTACAGCAACATAAATGGAACTAGACGTCATTATGTTATGTGAAATAAGCTAGGCACAGAAAGACGACACATGTTCTCACGCATATGTAGGAGCTGAAAAAGTTGATCTCATGGAGATAAAGAATGGAATTATAGTTACCAGAGGCTGGGTAAGAATGAAGAGAAGTTGGTTAATCGTACAAACATAGAAGCAATAGAAAGCTCTACTGTTTGATAGCAAAATAGGCTGACTATGGCTAACAATAATTTTTTATTTATTTCAAAATAGCTTTAAGAGAAGAGCTGAAATGTTTTCAAGATAAATAAATGATAAATGTTTGAGGTGATGAAGATGCTATTCATTAGCGCAGTCTTCCAACTTTTTCATTCTCTTTCAAGATACTCTTTTGTGGTAGATTAAAAATGGCCACGAATTCTGTTTGAATCTTGAGTTGACCTCATGAGTTGCTCTAATAAAGTAAAAGTGAAGGAAATCATTACTATGTGACTCCAAACCTAAGGTTCATGAGGCCTTGTGACTTTCATTTTTGCCTCCTTGGAGCCCTTTGACTGTCAAGTAAAAAAGTTTAGGCTAACCTCCCAGTGGGTGAGACACTATGTAGAGAGAGAGGCCCAGCTGACCACCCATACCAACTGCCAACAAATGACTGGCTCCCTCTTGGGCTGGCTAGCCTCTGTTGAGCTACCAGCTTACTCTCACAGCATGAAAGAGTTCAGGTGAGACCAACTGAAGAGCTGCTCAGCTAACCTTATCCTAAATTACTGACCCACAAAATGGTGAGCTAATAAATTAATGTTTTTGGAAGCCTCTGTGTTTTGGGGCAGTTTTTAATATAGCAATTTATGACTGATAGACCACAGCTGTTTTGGACCCCTTGAATTTCCAAATAAATGTAACTTCATTGTGTCATTTTGCACTAAACAACCAAATAAAAACTCATTAGATTTTGCTTGAAACTGCATTAAATCCTGACAATCCAATATTAGGATGGTTGAAAATTTTACAATTTTGAGTTAACTCAATATCTGTTTCCCAGTATTTCATTGACTATTACTCCTATTAAATGCTTTAGTGCTCACAGGAAAACAAAAAATGGTATATATGGTTAAATAACTTTGAAAAACACTGGATGTTATATATAAAATAAAATATTATAGGTACAGTAATATATTACAGATCTTGAAAGTTTTCATAGGAATATGAAAAACTGTTTTACTTAGCTTAGTGGGGCACTTCTGAAGCTGGATATTGAAAATGAAAAAAAAAAAAGTATCCAGAGAGAATAAGTAGAAACTTTGAAACAGTTTATAAAGTGTTACTAAAATAGTAACTCATGTTTCCACATTAAATATACAAAATAAAAATGTGCATATTTTAGAAATACACAAAAGTGCCTAGATGTGATGTGGTTTGACTGTGTCCCCATCAAAATCTCAACTTGAATTTTACCTCCCAGAATTCCCAGGTGTTGTGGGAGGGACCCAGGGGAGATAATTGAATCATGGGGGCCGTGCTATTCTCATGATAGTGAATAAGCCTCATGAGATAGGATGAGTTTATCAGGGATTTCCACTTTTACTTCTTCTTCATTTTTCTCTTGCCACCGCCATGTAAGAAGTGCTTTTCACCTCCCACCATGATTCTGAGGCCTCCCTAGCCATGTGGAACTGTAAGTCCAATTAAATCTCCTTTTCTTCCCAGTCTCGGGTATGTCTTTATCAGTAGCATAAAAATGGCCTAATACAAGATGATATAGGATATTTGCTATGGCTAACTTAACAATTAAAAAAAATTCAAAATGTGATGTCAGACGGAAAAATAGAGGGGAGAAAACACACACACACACACACACACACACACACACAAATTCCAAATCTAAAATGTAAAAAAATAGTTTTAAAAAAAGGAAGCAAGCAAATGCCAGGAATCCAGAGGTTTAACTCTATAAAGACATAGGGAGATCCAGGGAAGCCTATTTCCTATACCAGTGTTGTCTCTCTTCTTTTGTCTACTACAATCCCAGCACTTTGGGAGGCCGAGGCAGCTGGATCACAAGGTCGGGAGATCATGACCATCCTGGCTAACACGGTGAAACCCCATCTCTACTAAAAATTCCAAAAATTACTCGGGCTTGGTGGCAGGCACCTGTAGTCCAAGCTAGTTGGGAGGCTGAGGCAGGAGAATGGCGTGAACCTGGGAGGCAGAGCTTGCAGTGAGCTGAGATCGTGCCACTGCACTCCAGCCTGGACAACAGAGCAAGACTCCATCTCAAAAATAATAATAATAATAACAATATAAATAAATAAATAAGTCTGAGTAACATTTATGAGATAGTTAAACTATGTAATGAAACTTTTATGACAAAATCTTTAATTGTTCTGATAAAAGAGTAGAAACCTCTAGAATAGTAAATCCCAAACTTTTTCATATTATTGCACATATAGAAAAAAATAATATTTGTAAGGCACACTGAGGCAAGCAAATGGGGATAATATGGGCTCATAGTGACTGTACTTGGATATTTGGTCATCTCAGGACCTTCCCAGCTTCCTAGGGGGAATCTGTCTTCCAGTCACTCTAGTTTAAAAACTGTTATTTTCTCTTCATTAGGAGGAAATAACATTCATTGCCCACAGCCTACAATTAATTAGATGACTTACAGTTTCAGGATGATTTTTCTAACAAGATTTTAACATATTAGTATCTAACAATATTTTCACAAGAAGTTGCTGTTTGGAAGCTTTTTCAGAGGAAAAACCCTCTCTGCATCATTTTAGTACAAGGATCCTATCAGGTCACCTTGAACGTTATACACATTCAATGAGTATATGTTGAGTAAATTATTAATTAACTCTCTCTCTCTCTTATAATTCTGTGAATAAAAATGACAGAATAATGAAAATATTATGCCAAATAAAATCAAAGTTCTCATATACTTTATTTTCTCATTTCCATCAAGAACTAAAAGAAAAATTCCGCTACACATCTTAGTTCAAATATAATGGTATCTGTCACTTTATCTTGGGGTTTTCAGCCAGCATACCCCAAACAGTGATAGGATATATGCATCTATAATCATCTTTTAAATTATTTTCACAGCTCCTTGTATGGTGCCTGCATATAATAAGTACTCAGTACATCTTTGTTGACATATTAAATCAAATCTAATCTTAATTGTTAATGTCTAATAAGACCGAGGGTTCATGATCTTTCCAGTATGAGCCTACAGGGGACTCATTAGTATTCAGATCATCAGTAGACAGCTTGAGTCAATTAAAGTGTGTCTTTCACAATCTGTAAAAAGACTAAAATTCACACGCTACTTTAGAAACCCATTAATAATTCAAAAACATATTTGAAATTTCTTATCCTCTGACACCAACTGATGGTAAATATCAACTTAATTACCAGAAAATTCAGAAAATTTACATTAAGCACATACTACATGCAAATGTCTCAGTTCCACACTATGGAGATTATCAAAGTTAAAAAGACATGGTACTTATTATAACTCTGATTTAGTATTTGATAATTATAACTCTAATTTAGTATTAGATAATTATTTACCAAATACTTAGTAATGATTATTCTGTATTATTACATTAAATAATCATATTCATTTATTTATTCAATCATCCATTAAGCAAACATTTACTGAGTACCAACCATGTATTGGGCATTATTCTCAGTTCTTGGATTAAAAGAGGAAACAAAACAGTCCAAGTCCTTGCTCTCATGGAAGGTATACATTTGTGAGGAAGATAATAAATAAGTAAAATGGAAAATATAAAATATATCTATATGGTCCACTTTAACTGTTAAATTATGCTGTAGTAATCAACAATTCTGAAATTACTGTGCCTTCTATTGACCAGGGTGAGATATGGCTCTCTTCTAGCTCTGATTCTGCTCTATGTATTTTATTCATTATGTAATCTAAGCAAAAGAAGCGATTCTAATCTGGGACAAAGCATTCTCATGGAAGACTCAAAAGTGCAAGTAACTTTTAATTGAGGTCTCTTTAACAAAACCATATGATGGCTATTAAAACCTCTGTTCTAATTGGAATACAGCTACTTTTGTTCTTACCTTATCAATCAAGCAATTCAGGTGGCCAAATGTGATTTCAATGGTGCAGGCAAGTATATTCTTCCGAAAAAGAGAGATGTGTAAAGCCTTACATGAAATAGAAGTAAATATTTGGGAGAAATAATGTATCTCCTGCTTTGTGTATAAGTGGAAATGGCACCAGAATGAGAGAAGGATTTTATTGTTATATAAGTAGATAAGAAAAGCCTCAGTAACACATGAAGAAAAACATGAAATAAGTTTGGGATTGAGCCATTCCAATACCCAAATTAAAAGCATCACAGGCAGATGATTACCAGGGAGCCAAAGTGGCTGGAGATTGAATGAGAGGGAAGGACAGTATGTGATGAGGTCAGAGAGGTGGGAAGGTGGTTGATTTGAGTAAATGCTTTAAAAAGATGACTGGAGACTGAAGAGGAGAAAGCGTGAAACCGCAGATACAAATTAAGATGCTCTTTCAACTATTTGATTTAGAAGTGTAGGCCAGTCTATAGAGATGAAGATTATGAGAAGTCATAGGCTTCTGAATATATTTCGAAAGTAGAGCCACAGATTTTGAGGATGGATGGATTCTATAATGGGAAAGAAAGCGGAGACAGGTTGACTTCAAGATTTGTGGTCTGAGCACTTGGAATGATGGAGTCGCCGTGTTTATTTAGATGAGGAAGCATGGGAGAGGAACACATTCAATGAGAATGTTAGGAGCTCTGCTTTAGACTTAGTTTTGAATATCTATCATAATTTTAATCATATAAAGGAGTCGGGCATTTAGGGAAGATTTTGAGTGTTGCACTGCAAGTGCAAAGGGGTAATTTGAGCCCACTATTCTGGATAAGGTCACAAAAGGAGTTGAGTGTCAACAGAGACCTGAGGATAGAATCCTAGTGCGGTCCAATATTAGGGTCTTATGTCAGTTTCAGTGAATGAAATAATGTAATTAATGTCTAATTGTACAGATAAGGTAACTGGGTATTAGTATTATAATGGAAAACTTAAGCAACCTTTTCCAAGTTAACAAGACTGATCATAAGAACATGCTGTAATCTAGCAGACAGACCAAGAATAAATGTAAGATGGAAAACAGATTTGGAAGTGCAAAAATCAGTTCTATTTGTACATAAAAGCATAGATATCTCATGGGTGATCAGATAGAGAAACAAAGTGCATACATGAAGTGAATAATAGCAGAGAGCAGATACAGTAAAATATTTCTTTTAGGCACACAGAAAGCAAATAAAATTCTGGAAATCTCTGAAGTCAAGAAAATAAACAATATTACATAGGTATACTATGAAGAGAAGGAAATAGTGTTAAACAGAGATGAATGAAAGATTGTTACATTTATGTACTAGCTAGAAGAAGAAAAAGGAGAAAAGAAAAATTAAATGGATGAGGAAAACCAAATCAGTGAAATATATGGCAGTTAAGTGTTGTTAGTGGGAATGGGGGGATGGTTAAAAAATCAAAATTAATACAAAAATGAAACAGATGTTAGGCTTAGTATACAATTCCATTAAAATTATTATAATTCTTATGTTCAAGAAGGTAGAGGAAGCATTTAAAATGTTTCAGTAGCGACATAGGAGAAGTGGAAAAGATTCAAATAAAACTTAGAAAAAATAAAATGTCTAAGATTTTTCAAAAGTCCCTTATATGAGATTAACAACAGAGTAGAAAATACAGAAGAAAGGAATGGTGACTTTGAATATGCAATAATAGAAATTATCCAATGAAACATGTGCTATTCATCATATATAAATATTTTTGGTAAAATATTTATTTAATTCTTTGGCCATTTTTTTTAAACTGGATTGTCTTCTGATTAGTTAGTTGTAAGTTTGCCTTTTAGTTTATGAATACACATTCTTTATCAGATATATGATTTGCAAATATGTTTACTCAGGCTATGACCTGTCTTATAAACTTTTCAAAGCTGTATTATTAGAAAAATAGGTATATTAATTTTGATAAAGTCTAATTTATAATTTTTTCTTTTACTGATTATTCTTTTATTATTTTAGGGTCATATATATGTGTGAATAGATATGTCTGCCTTTGCCTAATCCAAAACAACTAAAGTTTTCTACTATATTTTCTTCTACATAATTTATGGTTTTAGTGCTTACATTTAAGACTAGGCTCAATTTTTTTGCAAATTACACTGACTGGCACAATTTCTTTTTTTTTTTGTATATTATATGACTTAATTTTATACATATAAGTTATCTTGTTTGGATATATCTTTCATCAGGACTCTGCCACATCCATACTTTGCTCTTGTGGTGAGAGAGGGTAAAATGTTATATAATTTGTTATTCAAAGAACATGGCAACCGTAACAGACAAAAGGAAGCATGGCATCTAGGGCAGGAGAGTGGAGAGTTTTCCATACACAAACACATTTAAACTTCCCTGTACAAAAATACCTGTTGTTGCTTTAGAAATCATTTTCCTTTATGCGTAGTCAAGTCTTTCAGTACAAATCCAGGTGCAGTGCCAGCAAGTATTTCAAATTCTTAAAGTGAATTTCTCTTCTTCATTTATTTTCCTTGACTCATTCACAAAAATCGACTGACAATAAACATAAAGTCTATTTTTGGACTTTGCATCCAGATCTATTCATCTATTAATTGATATGTCTGTTCTTATAAAAATACCACACTATCTTCATATTTTTGAAATTGGGAAATGTAAATTATCAACCTTTGCTCTTTGCTTTCAAAATTGTTTTGATTACTTCTTTTTTGCTTCTATATACAAGATTGGCTTGTAGATCTCTACAAGTAAAACCATGGGAATGTGATTAGGATTGTGTTGAATTTGTATATAAATTACATAAAAAGGAATGTCTAAAATTAAAAAAAAAAAGATTCACTCTAACAAGTGTTAATAGAGATAAAGACCTGTTGAAGATTTTCATTGCTGGTGCACAAGTAAAATGATACACACAGTTTGAAAAATAGTTTGACAGTTTCTTGAAAAGTTAAACATACACTTACTGAATTATCAGCATTTTACAAATATGTTAACAGAAAATAGTCTACATTTCCATTAACAGGTAAATTGATAAAAATATTTTCAGTATATTCATATAATGGTATACTACTCAGCAATAGAAAGAAGTAGACTACTGACGTAGCAACGTAGATTAATCTCAAAATAATTATGCTGAGTCAAAAAATCAGACAAAATATATATACTTTGTAAGTATCATGATATTAAAATCTAGAAAATAATAACAAATCTATAACAGAGAGTAAATCAGTGTTTGCCTTGAGTCTGGATAAGGTGCAGGGAGTAGAAAGAAGGAGGGATTAATAAGGAAACTAAGAGACTTTTGAAGGATGATGGATATGTACATTATCTTTATTGTGGCGATATGGTATATGTTTGTCAAATTGTATTAAATTGTAATTCACATGCAGTTAATTTTACATTAACTGTACATTTTTAAAGAATTAAAATTGTTTTTCATATGAATACAAAATAGTTTATATTTTTCTCATAGACTTAAATATTTTGTATTAAATTATATTTTTTAAAATGTTAACATTTTCACTGAAACAGTTTATTCAAATCTATATTCCACAGGACTTCTTTAGCTCTCACTATCAATATGTATTTGATAGTTAACTAGTAATCTATCCATGTTGAGTCTCTGGTTACAATAGTATCTGTAGGAAACATTTATTTTCATATTCAAAAGACCATTCATCAACTTAAATTTGCTGTTCCCACTCTGTCTTCATATCCCACGTGTAATAATGAATCTTTGCTTGTTTTTAGATCTATAATCTACCTGAATATTCCTTCTGTTGTTATTCCTATATCTTTTTATTTTCCTAAATTTGGGCCATTGTTTTAATATTTTGCCCCATGTTTCTATCATTGAAGATTTTTCTCTTACCTTTTGCTTGTGTCCTCAACGTTTAGAATCAAGTGCCTGACCTCAGAGCCTATGGAAAGCTTGCTGCCTATTGAGTATTCCATTCTTGATTATTCCGAATCTTCCTGTTGCTGGAGTCCCTTAGCTATACTCAAGAATTTTTCATGTCTTTCTCTTCCTTATGCATATTGTTTCTCTGGACTTACATCTACTTTCTGACACGCCCTTTCTGGATGTCACTTTATCTTTGACTTTTAGTCACTAAAAGTTGATGCAGGTTCTCAATAACTTATGCAACTCACAGGAGTTGTGGAATTTTAGGTCTAAGATATTTCTCAGTGGGCCAATTTTATTGCTGTTTGTCATTTCATGCCACAAGAGATAACATGTGCCTAATAACAAACTTTTTGAAGAAAGAGACTTCATAAAAAGGCAAATATGGGCGGGGCACGGTGGCTGACGCCTGTAATCCCAGCACTTTGGGAGGCTAAGGCGGGCAGATCAGGAGGTCAGGAGATCAAGAGCATCCTGGCTAACATGGTGAAACCCCATTTCTACTAAAAATACCAAAAATTAGCCAGGCGCGGTGGTGGGTGCCTGTAGTCCCAGCTACTCAGGAGGCTGAGGCAGGAGAATGGCGTGAACCCGGAAGGTGGAGCTTGCAGTGAGCTGAGATTGTGCCACTGCACTCCAGCCTGGGCGACAGATCGAGACTCTGTCTCAAAAAAAACCAAAAAACAAAAAACAAAAAAGGCAAAGATATTATTTATTGTTAGCTTTGTTAAGATTCCCATTCTGAAGTTTGAGAAAAAATATGACAATAAATATTACCAAAATATGACAATTAGATCAGTGTTTGGAAATTTTTACTTGTATTTAATGAAGGAAAAATATAAATGCCCGTTTCTACAAATACACAGAGCAACTTTAAGAACTCATCCTAAATTTCTTCAAATTTAAATTAAGGCAATGATGCCCTACAAAAATTGATAGCATATAAAGTCCCTGTGGAAACAGTGTGACCAGAAGCAGGCTTTTAGTCTGAATTGCCTTTAGGCATTATTTTCTTAATTTAAACTTGGAATAATGAAGGGTGATTTGCAAATTAATTATGTAGGTTCTTGTTTAAACATGAGCATTTAAAATATTCCAAATGACATCTGCAGAGTCAGCACAAGTTTAGATAAATACTGTAGTGTGTTATGGATCTGAATAACCCATTTATTTAAATCTGCAAAGAAAAGTGAGCTAGGTATAGGAAAAGACCATACACAAATTATCTCTTGATTGCAAATGCCCTTGGTGATTCGTAATTGTGAAGTTTTAAATTCATCATAGATATGCAAAATGGGTATAGATTGTATTAAAGTTATACAATCAATAAATAGTACTTGTTAAATTTTAATCCTGAGCATGTTATCTTACAGATCTTTGTACTATAAAAGAAAGACTTTTTAAATATCTGTTAATTAATCTTTTAGATAATATATGTTAATACCATGTGATCCATCTAAATGAAGACAACTATTAATAACGTTTAGAGGACATGTTAAGTTAAATATATACAATTCTATGTAAATTTCATGGTAACTATATTTGTAATATGCATTATCTCCTCAAGAAGCAAGCATTTAAATTGATTCAAAGAGTTTTTAAAATGTATTTTTAGAAAAAAAGTGTAACTTCACAAAGTTGGGGATTAGGCTTGAAGTAATACTCAAATTATATGCATATAAATCAGCATATTGGAAAGCAGCATCATAATATTTTTATATTCATAGGGAATTCAAGTGCCACAGAATTTTTCTTCTTTTAATCTCTCTTAATTGAAAAGCTAATGTGTGAATTAGAGTTGTCCACCAGAATAAGTCAATTTTCTCACCATGAAAGTATCACAGTGAGCATACTTACACATTTCAGCCTTGAAGGCACAAGATAAAGGCTTCTTTCTGAGAAATTATATATGGAGAGTTAAGGGTTCATATACTCAATTTTGCTGAAACTCTAAAGTTATTAAAGCAACCTGAGGTTGTATGCAAGAAAAAAAAATCGGTGGCCTTATTGGTCAGTTAGCTTCAGAAACATAATTGGTAGCTTGTTATTTGTTGAACTAAATTAAACTATAAGAAATTGATCAGTAGTGTTAATGGTTCCTGGTAGTCAAAGGGATGTAAACTGAGAAGAGGAAACAATGGTCACCTTTAAGAGAAACATTTTACAAAGTGGTAGAGATAGACACCAAGAAGCAAGGTTTAGAAGTACCTGGATAATGAGTACATTCAGCCAATAATTCTCAATGATTCATTTATGATAGCTAAACTTCATGAACCCTTGAAGTTCAAAAAATGGTTTGATAGATAAATAGGACAAGATTCAAAAAGAGACAATTATCAATAAAGTCAAAAGAAATAAAATGCAGTACTTGAAAAAGTGAGGAAAAAATCCTTACTGTAAGAATAAATATTCAACAAAATTTGGAGGTGGATAGGAAGTAACAGATAATTTACATGTTCTCTGACCATTTCAATGTAATAAGAGGATTGTCATCTGTGTAGAGCAAATGGTTGACCTGGGAGGTGGAAAATTAAATAAGTTATAGAAAATTTAATGGCTCATCATTAGAAATGAATATAAAAGTGACTGAGTTGTATATTAAGCATGGCTGATTTTGGTTCAATACATTCAGTATCCATGTTGTTTTTAGTCCTTGACTCTCACTTGTATCCTACTGACAGTTGAACCATATGATGATGTTTCAATCAATGACAGGGCTGCATGTGTGATGATAGTCCCATTGAATCATAATACTGTATTTTAACTGTACCTTTTTAATGTTTAGATACACAAATAGTTACCATTGTCTTGCATTTGCCTAAAATATTTAGTTTAGTAACATGAAGTATAGGTTTGTAACCTAGAAGAAACAGGCTATACTATATAGCCCAGGTGTTTAGTGAGCTGTACTGTCTAGGTTTGTGTAAGTACACTTTTTAATGTTTGCACAATGATAAAATCACTAAATGACACATTTCACAGAATAAGTACCCATCTTTAAGTGATGCATGACTATATTCAGTTACCCGTTAATAAATTTTGATCATAATTAGTCTCAATATCAATATATTTAGCT
>NW_026652288.1:75444858-75453389 GCF_009828535.3 Hylobates moloch | reverse complement strand
ATGTGTGTGTGTGTGTGTGTGTGTGTGTATAATTGGTTTGGTTTCCAATAGGTAGAAATGTTACAGTTCGAATTTAATGCCCTTCTGATCTGAGCTCATACTCTGTATGAGTTAAATCATTTTAAATATATCATCATCTTATTTTTGTTTCATGACAAGCATATTGTGTTTCATGGTGAATACATCATGTGAATTTGAAAATAATATGTATTCTGCAGCTGTGGGTTGAAGTGCTCTAAAATACCTATTAGATCAAAATGGTTGATAGCACTATTCAGATCATCTGACAACCACTTTTTCTTTCTCTAGTTGTTTTATCAATCACTGAGAGATGCATTCAAACTTAATAGTTGTCATTTTTGTCTCTCTAGTATTGAT
Source organism: Hylobates moloch (assembly GCF_009828535.3). NCBI lineage: Eukaryota > Metazoa > Chordata > Mammalia > Primates > Hylobatidae > Hylobates > Hylobates moloch. The sequence goes on along the minus strand of NW_026652288.1, from coordinate 75,453,011 downwards.
AAATCTAAGATTTATGTAACAAACTTGAATATTATGGGTTAAGGGAAGGAATACAAAGGATAGACAAAGAAATAGCCAAGTTGGCAAATACAAATATTTCGGATTAATAATGATTTTGCATTAATCTCTAGAAGTGTTAGAAATACCAGAAGCCTGCAGAGATAACTTATACTGTGGAAAATGCCTAGAGGTCACAATCCTACCAACTAAAAATAACCATATTTTATATACAAGGAAAAAATAATGGGAATTTGGGAGATTTTTTAAAATTTAATTTTAGGAGACATTTTAAAAGGCAACAATTTATAGAGCTTTGGTATTGCACTGTTTTACTTTTTGGAGGGAGAAAATGTGTTAAAGGAAATGTTGGTTACTTAATTCTGTGTATTATTTCAGTGTTTTGGAGAACCCCTCTTTGACATTTGTATTTCTCTTGAATTATGACAAATTTGACTACATGATAAATTTTATATTTTGCTTTGTAGGAAATCAAATATTTTAAGGTGTTCTTGTCCTTTTGACCATAACATTTCCAAGGGCTAGGAGATAACAGAATAGGACTGTTTTTCTGTGAGTATACACCTAAGATTTCTTTTGAAAAATCTAATTGGTCAAAGTGTTAGTAATATAATATAATGAATTTAAAGAGAATTTGAAAAGTTGAGTATGCATAGCAATTGAAGTGATTCTGGAATATCATCGCTGGGTTGGAGACTAAACTGGTAAATGAGGGTAGAACTTTAGATGGGCCACTGGGCTTTCAATTTGTGGAAATTAGAATAAATTTTCGTGCCTATTCAGCTGTTCTATTTAATTATGACCCCATGACAACACATTCTGTTTTAGGAAACTTCTACTTTCTGTTGGCCTTTCGTATAACTGGAGCAAATGCTTTACAGAAATGTTCCCTATCCGCTAGGGCAGAGAAGTTTGTTCTATAAGCTCCTATCTCTTCTTAATTAGAAATTTCACTTGAAAGACTCCAATAAGCTATTACATAATATGATAGCCATACATCATAATGGCTCTTAGTGCTATCCTTGGTAGTATTTTAAAAATTAGTATTTTCCTAGTTCTACTTTCTGTATAAGGTGTTTGGCTTAGCAACAAATAATTTTCTGTCTTATGAAGCCTACAGCCTAGATCCTAAATGAGGATCTACTGATTATTACAATCGTATAAATTTCATGTGTGAAAACACACAGGTACAAACATACCAATGAAGTTCTCTAATTAATAACCAGAAATGACAACATTTGCAGACCTAAAACCATCAAATTTATATAACCATTAAGTAGAAATAAGATACTTCAGTAAGCACATCAATTGATTGCAATAACAAGAATAATGGTATTAATATTGATGAGATTTGCTGAGGTAAACTGTGTTGCTGGGTGCCATCACTATACCCAGGTGCATTTTATTTTCAATTAAAAAATCACACAAACATACGATTTATAAAGTTAGATGAGGTGCACTGACAATGAACTCTCCCATATTGAAGACCTTGTCTAGGAGGTGAATTTTATGTAATCAGTATCATCTGCATTTCATTACTAGCGGGCTTTGTAACAGGTTTTAAGGGTCTTGATGCATAATATAATTCAGAAGCTCATATGCTAGGAACAAAAACAAAACAAAACAAAAAAACCAGAAGAACCCAAAGTCATTCCTAGCTCTTTTGCAGGGAAGATTAGAAACAAAAATACGTGCTCTTTCCAAGCTTTTTTTTTTTTTTTTTTAAAGAAAACACATTTTTGGGCCTGATTATTCTAACTGCTAAAAGGCATAGCATTTTCAAAATTACCTTCAAATTTAAAATTAATAGTGGCTACTTTTATAATAGTAAGCTTCCCACCTATACTTTTGTAACAGTAATATGCACATCTGAAATAGCAAAGCACAATTGATATACATGTTCACAATGAGAACCTGCTCAGGGAGAGCATTGACTGATCTCACCATAATCACTGGCAGCTTATCTTATAGCAGGATCAATAATATTTTGCCCTGAAACCCTTCTCAAATGTTTATTCAAACAGTGATTTCTCCAGAATTGGGAAACATCTGGAAAGCATGACATATAAGGAATATCATAGTTCCTGAAATATAATTCAGTATAAGCAAATCATGTTATTCTGTGTGGCTCTGGGGAGTCAAACTAGGATTATAAGTTAGAAATTACCGTGAAGCAGATCCAGTTCTAAATAAACAGAACTCACTGGCAGTTAGATTAGTCAATAATTTAGAAAGAGGATATCCACAATAATTACTGCAGAAAGATGCTCTGCATTGTCTAGAGCATGCTGGCATTGCTAATGCATAGATAGGACTTGAAACCTGAACTTTAAAGATTTAGATCTGACATTTGTTTTATCTTTTTTAAAAATTTTTCCATAAATTATTGGGATACAGGTGGTATTTGGTTACATAAGTTCTTTACTGGTGATTTGTGAGATTTTGGTGCACCCGTCACCTGAGAAGTATACACTCCACCTACCTGTATTCTTCTATCCCTCGCCCCTCTCCCACTCTTCCCCCCAAGTCCCAAAGACCACTGCATCATTCTTATGCCTTTGCATCCTCATAGCTTAGCTCCCACATATCAGTGAGAACATATGTTTCAATTTCCATTCCTGAGTTACTTTGCTTAGAGTAATAGTGTCCAATCTCATCCAGGTCACTGCAAATGCTGTTAATTCATTCCTTTTTATGGCTGCATAGTATTCCATTGTATGTATATACCACGGTTTCTTTATCCACTCCATGACTGATGGGCATTTAGGTTGGTTCCACGATTTTGCAATTGTGAATTGTGCTTCTATAAACATGTGTGTGCAAGTATCTTTTTCAAATAATTACATCTTTTCCTCTGGGTAGATACCCAGTAGTGGGATTGCTGGATCAAATAGTAGTTCTACTTTTAGATCTTTAAGGAATCTCCATCCTGTTTTCCATAGTGGTTGTACTAGTTTACATTTCCACCAGCATTGTGGAAGTGTTCCCTGTTCACCACAGGCATGTCAGCATCTACTGTTTTTTGATTTTTTGATTATGGCCATTCTTGCAGGGTGAAGTGGTATTGCACTGTGCTTTTGATTTGAATTTCCCTGATCACTAGTGATCCTGAGCATCTTTTCATGTTTCTTGGCCATTTGAATATCTTCTTTTGAGAATTGTCTACTCATGTCCTTAGCCCAGTTTTTGATGGGATTGTTTGTTTTTTTCTTACTGATTTGTTTGAGTTCGTTGTAGATTCTGGTTATTAGTCCTTTGTTAGATGTATAGATTGTGAAGATTTTTTCCCATTCTGTGGATTGTCTGTTTACTCACTTTTCCTTTTGCCATGAAAAACTTCTTTAGTTTAATTAGGCCCCAGCTATTCACTTTGTTTTTATTGTGTTTGCTTTTAGATTCTTGGTCATAAAATCCTTGCCTAAGTCAATGTCTAGAAGGGTTTTTCCAACATTATCTTCCAGAATTTTTATAGTTTCAGGTCTCTCACCTTATACAAAAATCAAATCAAGATAGATTAAGATCTGTCATTTGTGAATTGTTTGATCTTTATGAAATTTCTTAGCTACACTTTCTATTATCACCCTGGACCACTGTTCTTGGATCCAGTATGAGTCCATCATGGCCTACATTGTCCAGGTCTCCCTCACAAACAATGGCTCTGCACAACATGCCACACCCGTGCTGCACATCCAAATTCAATGACCATATGACACTTTATGCACTAACATTTCTTTGATGCCATCAAAGACACATCAATGCCAAAGGAGACTTTAAACATCACTGACTTTTTAGGAATACCAATACTCCCTGTAACTTTTCAATGCCAGTGGGCCCATGGATGAATTAAAGTCCTCTACCACTGGTCTGGTGCTATTTAGACAACTGGTCCTTTGTTGAGCTGACATATATTCCTCACCCCATGTGTTCCTTTGCAGAATGTCACAGAATGTTTGCCTCTAGAAGAAGCCTTTCATTCAGGAGTTTTGAGATGCCAGGCGTTCCTGCACAATGACATCTCTGGATGGATGAGAACATCCCACTTACCCATCAGATGTCCCAAATGTCTATCTTCCTTGGGGGCCAATCAGAAAGCTGGTTCCATTTTTTATATACATCTTCATACCAGGGATAGTGTCTGTGCCTTAGAGATCATGATGTCAAACTTGTCTCTACCCATGACATAACTATGACTAAAGCCACAGCTAATTCAATACAGCAACAGGATTCACTAAATTCCCAGATGAAAGTGGTCCTGGACAACTGCATTGCCCTTGACTACCTTCTGGTTCAATAAGAATAGGTGTCGTGGAGGGTGAAGCCAAGATGGCCGAATAGGAACAGCTCCGGTCTCCAGCTCCCAGCCCCAGCGACACAGAAGACTGGTGATTTCTGCATTTCTGCTTGAGGTACCGGTTTCATCTCACTAGGGAGTGCCTAACAGTGGGTGCAGGACAGACGGTGAAGCGCACTGTGCGCGAGCCGAAGCAGGGCGAGGCATTGCCTCACTCGGGAAGTGCAAGGGGTCAGGGAGTTCCCTTTCCTAGTCAAAGAAAGGGGAAACAGACGGCACCTGGAATATCGGATCAGTCCCATCCTAATACTGCGCTTCTCCAACGGGCCTGGAAAACGGCACACTAGGAGATTGTGTCCCGCACCTGGCTCGGAGGGTCCTATGCCCACGGAGTCTCGCTGATTGCTAGCACAGCAGTCTGAGATCAAGCTGCAAGGCGGCAGCGAGGCTGGGGGAGGGGCGCCCGCCATTACCCAGGCTTGCTTAGGTAAACAAAGCAGCCAGGAAGCTCGAACTGGGTGGGGCCCACCATAGCTCAAGGAGGCCTGCCTGCCTCTGTAGGCTCCACCTCTGGGGGCAGGGCACAGACAAACAAAAACTCAGCAAAGAACCTCCACAGACTTAAATGCCCCTGTCTGACTGACAGCTTTGAAGAGAGTAGTGGTTCTCCCAGCACGCAGCTGGAGATCTGAGAACAGACAGACTGCCTCCTAAAGTGGGTCCCTCACCCCTGAGCAGCCTAACTGGGAGGCACCCCCCCAGTAGGGTCAGACTGACACCTCATTCAACCGGGTACTCCTCTGAGACAAAACTTTCAGAGGAACTATCAGACAGCTGAATTTGTGGTCTCACGAAAATCTGCTGTTCTGCAGCCACCGCTGCTGACACCCAGCCAAACAGGGTCTGGAGTGGACCTCTAGTAAACTCCAACAGACCTGCAGCTGAGGGTCCTGTCTGGTAGAAGGAAAACTAACAAACAGAAAGGACTTCAACACCAAAAACCCATCTGTACATCACCATCACCAAAGACAAAAAGTAGATAAAACCACAAAGATGGGGAAAAAACAGAGCAGAAAAACTGGAAACTCTAAACAACAGAGCACCTCTCCTCCTCCAAAGGAACGCAGTTCCTCACCAGCAACGGAACAAAGCTGGATGGAGGATGACTTTGATGAGTTGAGAGAAGAAGGCTTCAGACGATCAAACTACTCTGAGCTACGAGAGGAAATTCAAAACAATAGCAAAGAAGTTAAAAACTTTGAAAAAAAATTAGAAGGATGGATAACTAGAATAACCAATGGAGAGAAGGGCTTAAAGGAGCTGATGGAGCTGAAAGCCAAGTTTCGAGAACTATGCGAAGATTGCAGAAGCCTCAGTAGCAGATGCGATCAACTGGAAGAAAGGGTATCACTGATGGAAGATGAAATGAATGAAATGAAGAGAGAAGGGAAGTTTAGAGAAAAAAGAATAAAAAGAAATGAACAAAGCCTCCAAGAAATTTGGGACTATGTGAAAAGACCAAACCTACGTCTGATTGGTGTACCTGAAAATGATGGGGAGAATGGAACCAAGTTGGAAAACACTCTGCAAGATATTATCCAGGAGAACTTCCCCAATCTAGCAAGGCAGGCCAGCATTCAGATTCAGGAAATACAGAGAACGCCACAAAGATACTCCTCGAGAAGGGCAACTCCAAGACACATAATTGTCAGATTCACCAAAGTTGAAATGAAGGAAAAAATGTTAAGGGCAGCCAGAGAGAAAGGTCGGGTTACCCACAAAGGGAAGCCCATCAGACTAACAGCTGATCTCTCAGCAGAAACTCTACAAGCCAGAAGAGAGTGGGGGCCAATATTCAACATTCTTAAAGAAAAGAATTTTCAACCCAGAATTTCCTATCCCGCCAAACTAAGCTTCATAAGTGAAGGAGAAATAAAATACTTTACAGACAAGCAAACGCTGAGTGATTTTGTCACCACCAGGCCTGCCCTAAAAGAGCTCCTGAAGGAAGCACTAAACATGGAAAGGAACAACCGGTTCCAGCCACTGCAAAAACATGCCAAATTGTAAAGACCATCGAGGCTAGGAAGAAACTATAGCAACTAACGAGCAAAATAACCAACTAACATCATAATGACAGGATCAGATTCACACATAACAATATTAACGTTAAATGTAAATGGGCTAAATGCTCCAATCAAAAGACACAGACTGGCAAACTGGATAAGGAGTCAGGACCCATCAGTGTGCTGTATTCAGGAAACCCATCTCACGTGCAGAGACACACATAGACTCAAAATAAAGGGATGGAGGAAGATCTATCAAGCAACTGGAAAACAAAAAAAGGCAGGGGTTGCAATCCTAGTCTCTGATAAAATAGACTTTAAACCAACAAAGATCATAAGAGACAAAGAAGGCCATTACATAATGGTAAAGGGATCAATTCAACAAGAAGAGCTAAATATCCTAAATATATATGCACCCAACACAGGAGCACCCAGATTCATAAAGCAAGTCCTCAGTGACCTACAAAAGGACTTAAACTCCCACACAATAATAATGGGAGATTTTAACACCCCACTGTCAGCATTAGACAGATCAACGAGACAGAAAGTTAACAAGGATATCCAGGAATTGAACTCAGCTCTGCACCAAGCAGACCTAATAGACATCTACAGAACTCTCCACCCCAAGTCAACAGAATATACATTTTTTTCAGCACCACACCACACCTATTCCAAAATTGACCACATAGTTGGAAGTAAAGCTCTCCTCAGCAAATGTAAAACAACAGAAATTATAACAAACTGTCTCTCAGACCACAGTGCAATCAAACTAGAACTCAGGATTAAGAAACTCACTCAAAACCGCTCAACTACATGGAAACTGAACAACCTGCTCCTGAATGACTATTGGGTACATAATGAAATGAAGGCAGAAATAAAGATGTTCTTTGAAACCAACGAGAACAAAGACACAACATACCAGAATCTCTGGGACACATTCAAAGCAGTGTGTAGAGGGAAATTTACAGCACTAAATGCCCACAAGAGAAAGCAGGAAAGATCCAAAATTGACACCCTAACATCACAATTAAAAGAACTAGAAAAGCAAGAGCAAACACATTCAAAAGCTAGCAGAAGGCTAGAAATAACTAAAATCAGAGCAGAACTGAAGGAAATAGAGACACAAAAAACCGTTCCAAAAATTAATGAATCCAGGAGCTGGTTTTTTGAAAAGATCAACAAAATTGATGGACCGCTAGCAAGACTAATAAAGAAGAAAAGAGAGAAGAATCAAATAGATGCAATAAAAAACGAAAAAGGGGATATCACCACCGATCCCACAGAAATACAATCTACCATCAGAGAATACTACAAACACCTCTATGCAAATAAGCTAGAAAATCTAGAAGAAATGGATAAATTCCTCGACAAATACACCCTCCCAAGACTAAACCAGGAAGAAGTTGAATCTCTGAATAGACCAATAACAGCTTCTGAAATTGTGGCAATAATCAATAGCTTACCAACCAAAAAGAGTGCAGGACCTGATGGATTCACAGCTGAATTCTACCAGAGGTACAAGGAGGAACTGGTACCATTCCTTCTGAAAGTATTCCAATCAATAGAAAAAGAGGGAATCCTCCCTAACACATTTTATGAAGCCAGCATCATCCTGATACCAAAACCTGGCAGAGACATAACCAAAAAAGAGAATTTCAGACCAATATCCTTGATGAACATTGATGCAAAAATCCTCAATAAAATACTGGCAAACCGAATCCAGCAGCACATCAAAAAGCTTATCCACCATGATCAAGTGGGCTTCATCCCTGGGATGC